>NC_039263.1:21551028-21618560 GCF_003368295.1 Carassius auratus | reverse complement strand
GATGCCCCTTTTATGCCTAATCATGACACATCACGTGTTTCCAATGAACCTGTTCACCTGTGGAATGTTCCAAACATTCCCAGTCTTGATTCTGTCCCAGGTTTTTAGGAGTATGTGCAGGGCTCAAATTCAAAATGAGTTAATATTAGCTAAAAAACAATAAAGTTTTTCAGCTTGTCTTTGTAGAGTATTCAATTTAATATAGGTTGAAAATGATTTGCAAATAGTTGTATTATGTTTTTATTTTTCGTTTTACAGTTGACCAAGCTTCATTGAAACTGGGGTTTGTAAACCCATTGAATCAGATTTGACAAATCTTCATACTTAGTAATTCATTCTGTGAGACACTGTGGTCTGTGAATTGAAGTCTGGAAGACACATCTCCAGACAATATTGAGGTTATAGGATAAAGGTAATTTGTGTAGGAGGAACTACATTCATTGTCTTTTCCTTCAATTGGTCACCTGTGTGTACATCTTGTAGTCTATAACCCTTGGTAGAGCGAAGAAGTGACCATACAGCATATGGTTAAACAATTTCCATGAATTTCAATGAGTGCCTATATCTATATCTTTCCAATTGTAATGTGATATTATATATTTGTTATTGGAATAAAGGTATTTAGACCAGTCTTCATTGTAATAACAGCTACATTTCCTTAATCTCAACAGATATGTCTGCAAACAATAAAAAGAAGCAGCAGAATTCTGCAGGCCTCAGACATGTCTACAAGGAAGAAAACTGAGGGGGAAAAAATCACCCAAAGGTTATTAAGCTTTCCTAGATTTACATTTCACCATTTCAAATCAGATTTCAAATAAAGTGATTATTTTACCCTAGCCAGATGTACGTAAGTCATAAATATATCATGTGTTGCCTGTCAAAATAATTTTTTAATTAATTGATGAAGATGTATGAGGTCAAACTCATGTACTTTTTTTGCTCTTTTAGAATGTAACCATGGTATCCTAGAAGGGGAACCTTACTACCCAGTGAAGAGGGTGATCCGCTGCAAAATGCAGAAGGTTAGCTTTACAATAATTAAAAGTCTTAGATGTACTCAGTGGAATTGCAGCACCCCAACTGGAAACCCCTTAACCACATAACTTTGATGTTTTTTCAGGGGATCCAAATGAAGTTGGTGGAATGGGAAGCCCTGTTCACTCTGGTATGTACAATTTATCATAGTTTTGATTGGAATAACCTAATTCTTAGCACTTCAAAACTTAAAGTAATATCCTTAGTTTGTATTTGTGGGTGGCTGTGGCTCAGTGTGTCGAAGTGTCCTTGGGCACTCTTCGAGAGAGTTGCACATCTAATGCTGGCTATTTCACATGCAAGCATGTCAGTCAATGAAATAATCCATGCCATGGGACCTTTAAGGCAGATAAACCTGACTGCCATAATTGAAAGACATATGTTGAACATAAGAACCAATTTATTCTGAGCAAAAGGGGAGGTCTTTCATGACCAAATTTTCAAGACTAATATTGTGCAGCAAATTGCAGGTCTTTTACAATGGATACCTTCAGAGCAGAGGTATATGATTTTCAAATAACCGGCTACACCGTAGGTAATGCATATTCAAACCTTAACCAAAATATTACCATAGGCAGGGAATTTACTGTTATCAGGTTACTGTAAGTTTATAAACCTACTGAATGAAGGGGTGGCTTGCTGTTCCTCATTGCCCTTAACCTTGTCATGTTTGTTTTGAATTTAATTCATGGCTGATGTAAAGACCTAAATTAATAACAATCTCTTTTTATTACAGTGGGGAAACTTGGCCGCCACAGTGGGGTGACGGAGGAGAACACCACAAATTAAGGAAATGTTCAATCCATTGTTTTGTTCCATAAGCTATGTGTATGTTGTTTACAGTATATTAAAAAAAATTAAAATTCAAAAGCCTGAAAGACTCCCACTTTGTTGCAACCAGAGAACACATGCTGTTTTTACAAAAGCTTGACAGATCATCTCTCTCCTTCACACATAGATGATAGATAGATAGATATTGCATACTTCAAATAATATAAATAAAATTAATTCACCTCCATGCAGAGAAAAACTTGATAATACACCAGAAATAAGTTATTACCACTGATCTTTAATATAGATCAGTGGTTATTACTAAGACCAGACACGTGGTGGCAGCACTGAATATGTCATAAGAAACGTCATCACATCAGTGGAAGACTGCCTGGATATTTATTGAAATATTATAATCGAGGAGTAATACCACAAATAACACGCCAGTCCATATTCTTGGACTAACAATGATTCCAAACTAAAAAAAGTACTTCTTTTTTGTAACTCGTCACTTTGTCAACATTAGTTTCTCCCGCTGCCACCTCAGACGAAACCATAGACTGTAAAAAATATGGACGTAGTGTCCGTGACGTCACCCATAGACTCCTCGGTTTTGAAGCCTAAAGTGTGCAGAGCGGGCCGTCGCCATCTTGGCAGCGCGTCACCGCGTGACTCTCCCGGATAATCGAAAATAGGCAAAAAGGCGGGAGCTGATTGCTGAAGCCACGCCCACCTATCGCGACGGCATTGTCAGCAGCGGCAATCCACCTGTCACTCAAGTGGCCACGCCCTTAATTATGCAGAACTTTAAGGCTTAATATAATTTAAACGGATTAGTTATAAAAAAAATCACCCCCCTCACAGTTGTCATGAAGGGCAAAATTAGCAATGTAGATCAAAATCATTTTTTGAACCAGGCTGTAAACGTTTTTTTCTGCTGTAAAGTTGGGCATTTTAACACGAGGAGTCTATGGGAATGACTCCCTTCTGCAACCAGCCTCAAGCGGCCGGTCGATGAATTGCAGTTTTAGTCACTTCTTTATTGGCTTCACGAGAGAGAGCGTGAGGTTGCCGCTCGGAAGAAACGCATATAGTGGGCAGGGGCTTGGTCTGTCAGACGGAGCGAAATCGCAAGGAAGAGTATGTGGAATCTGGGGCCACAGCTATGCTAGGCGATAGCAGCGTCCATAGCAACCAAAACGTTGCAGTTTCACGTTATTCTGGCGAAATCAGAAAAATCTTCGCAACAACGAACAAGCGAGTGATTATGTACATTCACTGAGTGAATATTCTGAAAATAAAACATATATTTCTCGCTAGAAATGTAATCAAAACTTATTTTTATGCAGAGACTAACTCAAAATATTGATTTTTTTCACTAAAAATGAGAGAAATGTCCGCCATGTTTTTTTGTTCTCACGGTCGGAATCTTGAAAGTCACGTGACTTGGACGCTAAACAATAGGAAAAGAATTGGCAAAAAAAACGTAACAGTCATACAATTCAAGGGCCATTATTGTAACCCCTCTACGTTTTGCACTTTGGACCAACGTAGTCAGGGTACGTTTTTATATGAGACTGGGTTGCTATTTCAACACTTATTATCAGCTCTGGACAGCTGTGCGATTTAATTGCATCTGTGTGTGATAAATGTGCCATCAAGGGCTGTTGTTTGATGTTTTTCTTACCTGATGCCCAGAACAATACGAAGCTGTAATCACACGCGTGTTCACAGCTCCAGTGTTGTGAATCCACTGCTCTTTAATGTCGCGTCTGATTTAGACGTGTTACTGCAACGAGACAGATGCTTAAAGCCAAACTGTCTGTGTTAATGAATCTTGTTGCATGACTTTCAGAGGGATCATATCTTGTGGTAGGATGTAATAAGATAGATCTTATTGCTGACTAAAGTTTGCACGTAGATTATGTATTCTTTTTGGTGTTTTGTAAGGAACCACCTGCTTTTGATCATTTCCTTTTATTTTTAGCTAAGTCAGTAGAGTTGGGATGTTGGTGACACCAAGTTGATTCAAAATTGTAGCAAAAATGGCTAGAAGAGGGAAGTTACAGTATTTCCTCTAAGCACAGATCATACTAACTTTGATCATTGGTCATAATGAAGACATCAAATGTTTTTTTTGTTTTTTTTGATTTGTTCAAATGTTTGAAATCAGCAAGATTATTACTCTTATTCAGCAAATATGTATTAAACTGATCAGAAGTGCTAGTCAAGACATTTATAGTGTTACAAAAGATTTCTATTTCTAATAAATGCTGTTCTTATTAACTCTGTTCATCAAATAATCCAGGGGAAAATGACGGAAGAAAATGTAGGTTTCCATAAAAACATAAAATGTGTCTTGAGCAGCAAATCAGGATATTAGACTGATTTCTGAAGATCATGTGAAACTGAAGACTGGAGTAATGATGCTGTATATCGCAGGGATAAAATATATTTTAAAATATATTCAAATAAAAACCTGTTATTTTAAATTGTAAAAAATATTTCACAATTGCACTATTTTTATTGCCTTTTTGAATAATATGAATAAATGATGCACTCACTGCAGTTTCATTGTGAAACTTATCCTCAGTTCACTTAAAGTTCATTATTCTGGCATCCAGAATCTCTGAATGGCTTCAGTGTAGCAAATGTGTTTTCATGCCAGACGTCTCCGGCTGTTGTTTTGCAGGCTGCCCACTCATGGTGCTAATTGGCTAATGGCTACATTATCATATAGCCTGCAAGGCCTCAGTGACAGCAGCGAAAAAGCAAAATCATCTCAGAAGAAGGGGCAAGCTATTTTATTTTTGATGACATTTTATATAGACTAATAGTTTTGCTTTGAAATGTGGTTTATTAACAAAGTTCGGGAGAAGCACGATCAGATAATCATCCAATTTGGCACAGGTGCATCTCGTTTAGCTAATCATCTTAAATAGCACACAAGCGTATATATATCCAGTCTTCCTTCCTCCTGTCCCACGACAGTTTTTTGGCATCCCTCCTCCACCCCAACTCCTCACTTCTAATCTATTTATCCCAAATTGGGGATAGGGGGAGTTATTTGGGTTCGGGCTATGCTCCGGGCCTGGACCCCTCCCCCAGGACAGCACGCCAAAATATACCTACTATTCGCCTTCAGATTAGATGTAAGGGTGAACTCGTGAAACAACTAAGGGACCATTCAGAATAAGACCAAGAAAGTAAATAGAGACAAATTAGATTTGAAGAAATTTAGCATAATTGGCTCTCCAATGGATCCTCTGCAGTGAATGGGTGCCGTCAGCATGAGAGTCCAAACTGCTGATAAAAACATCACAATAATCCACAAGTAATCCACACCCCTCCTGTCCCTCAGTTAACGCCTTGTGTAGTGAAAAACTGCATGTTTATAAGAAACAAATCCATCAAGAAGGCATTTTTAATGGCTTCTGGCTAAAATACGAGTCCTCTATCCATTATACTGCTTACTCCAGTAAAAAAAAAAAAAAAATCTAATCTGAATCAATAGTGGAATGTGCACAAACACTATTTATAAGCAAAAACAGTTTTATACACACGTCAGTGGATTTTGATGTTAAATTATTATTATTTTTTTCACTTGAGGAATTATTTTAATTGATTATAGACAGGTATTTTGGCTGGTAGCGATGGCTTAAAGTTAAAAAGGCTGTAATGGTGAATTTGATTCTTACAAACATGAAGCATTTTGCTTCACAAAATGTTAATCGATGGACTGAAGTGGTGTGGACTATTGTGATGTTTTCATCAGCTGTTTAAACTCTCATTCGGACGGCACCCATTCACTGAAGAGGACCATTGGTGAGCAAGTGATGTGATACAACATTCTCCAAGTCTGTTCTGCTGAAGAAACAAACTTATCATCTTAAGGAAATTTTCAGCTAATTTTGATTTCATTTTAGATGGCCTATTCTTTTAATATAAATGCAAAATGCAACAGTTGTGTGAGAAGATTCAGTTTAGAGATTTGCTTGATTCACTCAGTTTAAACACAATACAAGTAAATGATAAAAGTAAAAAACAGCCACATATTCGTAAACTTCTTTTTTTGAGTCCACTGTAGTTTTTATCTAAGCACTTCTACTTTATTTGGCATTATTTCTCTTTATTTTGTCTTCTTTCTCTCTTTCTCACATTTTTGAGTGCAGTACTTGGACACATTAAAAGCACACACACACACACACACACACACACACACACTCGGGTCCATCTGTTTTGTCCGGCAGTGCCAGATCTCCCCTCCTCTCTCCATCTTTTTATTTCTCTTTTTCTTTCTGTTCCTCTGTAAACTACACATATCATGATCTGATCTCCCAATATCACTGCGCTCTTTCATGCATCCGTGACCTCTGACCTCTCTTTATCATTGCCCGTGAAGGTTTGCCCTGTGGAGTAGATTGAGGTTACAACTTCCACCATCATTTTGCCCTTCATTTAGTCTCTGGACCACCGCCTGGAGCCTCTCTCTCTCTCACACACAAACACACACACACACGCTTCACAGCCAGAAAGTGTGTTTCTGAATGTGTGTTTGTGTTTATTTGAGTTGGTCGTGACTTTTTTTTTTTTTTTTTTGAGCCTATCTGATATGTGATCGTTGGCATCTATGAGGTTTAAACCAGACATCCCACTGTGATGATGTAAGAGAGAGAGAGAAACACAGGTGGTGGTGTGTGTGCGTGTGTGAGCATGCATTAAAGGTGGGGTGTGGTTGTTATGCCTCTAGTGGCACAAAATGGAAAAGCAAACAATTGTGTTTCCAAACAGGTTTCCTAAAGTTAAAACCTGCCATGTTTGCAGCGATTACTTTTGAAGATGAAACAATCATCAATTTGGTCAAATTAAATCTTTGAAATATTTGCAATGCTAATTTTAATTCAGGTTTTAGTCATTTTTTGTTACATGCATTTATCATTTCTATCAGTTTTTGTTGTATATTTATTTTGCTTTTATTTGTATCTATTTCAGTTTCGTTATTCAAGTCATTATTCAAATGAAAAAAATATCCATATGTATGTGTGTGTGTGTGTGTGTGTGTGTGTGTGTGTGTGATCCTGGACCACAAAATCAGTACATTGTATGGGTCAAAATGATAGATTTTTATTTTATGCCAAAAATCATTAGGATATTAAGTCAAGAAAGTTATGTTGCTTAATATATTTGTGGACACCATCACATCATACTTTTTTATAGATTAATTGATGAATAGAACGTTTATAAAGAACAGCATCTACTTTAAAATGTCAATTTTGAAACATTCTAAATATCTTTACTGACCCCAAACTTTAGAATGACAGTGTGTGTATATACAAAAAACATTTAAAACACATTAGGTATAGTCTTTAGTGAACCCCTGAGCTCCAAAACTAGGTTGCATTAGTGTTTGCTGCACCATAATGTTGCTATTTATAAGAAATATTGCAGAAATGAACTACGCTTCATCTGTACCCCATAGTATCTGTTTCCTAAAGCCATTAAAGAATCCTTTATGTGTATGTCAGAGAGAGAGGCTCTGTCTCTCATGTGTGCTCTGTAGTCATCAAGATCTCACACAGAGTTTAGCTGTTAAATTTACAGCATGAGTCTCATAAACCATTGGAAAAACACCTCTGACACTGACTAGCGACGTCAGCAAGAAGGGAAGTTACACAAACATCTCCTGGGAACAAATTAGGAGCTTGAGTCAAAGGATGTTTACTGTAAGAGGTAAAAAACCAGTGAGACCTCACAAAACATATGGACAGATTACGATCAATAACACCAGTGAATCTACTGGAGGGAAAAAGAGAAAGGGCAAATGATGGAAGAGAGAATGAGAGCGTATTAAATTGCACATTGTTACCTTTGTGTCATCGTGCAGCTCATGGGTTGACGAGAGACATTTTGTAGAAGCAGCAGCATGTGTTTGCTCATTCTTCGCCTGATTTATTTTTAGACTCATTAAACCTCTCTTTTTCGTCGCGCTCTTTTCTGTCTCTTTCTGCTGCTAATTTACCACGTACTTTCTCAGATTCACACTCACAACACTTCAGTTGTAATCAACAGCGTGGTGTGCATTGCAAGTGTGCGACTTTTCTAGTTTGGTCACATCGCTCACTTCCAACTTTGTAGTCGGCTTCATTGATCATTATGGGACCATTTATTATTTTGAGTGTTGCGTATTTGCAATATAGACACATCCATTGTTTCTAACAGGAGCATTCCAGTTTTAAGAACGCAATGCAATTCAAATGTTCTAGATTTGTTGCATTACTTGTTTGCATGCTTATGTTTCATCTTTTCGATAGTAAATAGCTATAAATTATTATTACAGAAATCTTCTAGTTTTGTTGCCTCATATCACTTGCATTGTAGTTTCCTTCTAGTTTTTTTGCACTGCAAAGTCATTTGCAATGCAATTTTCACCATTGGAAAGACTTGGCTGAACTGCATTTTTTTTAGTTAAAACAGGAATGTTCTATTTTAGTTTGCTCACAATATGACTTTTTTATATTGGGAAAATGTATGATGTTGCATTGCATGCTTGCAGTGTAGGCAGCATATTTAAGATTTGTTGCATTGCTCTTTGCATGCATACTTGAAGCTTCAAAAATTATGAGCATATTTAAGGGTGTATTCACACCTGTTTTGTTTGGTTGGGTTGAATCGAACTTTTTGGGCAGGTGTGAATACAGTTATCGCACTCGGGTGCGCACCAAACAACCGCACCGAGATCAAGCTGAAGAGGTGGTCTCGGTCCTCTTCCAAACAAACTCTGGTACGCTTGAATGGATGAACCAATGAATGGATGTCCTTAGCACACGTGTTGTTTTGTTTATGATTTCTGGTTCACTTATAAAAAGAGCAGTGTGAAAGCGAACCAATACAAAATAAATAAATCAACATTGCATTTGGTCCAGACCAAAGCAAGTGAGGTAGCGGACTTTCCCAGTGTGAATACACCCTAATGCCGCGTTTGCACCGCAGTTTTGTTGCTGTTGTAACGTTGCATGGTCACAATGTAGACTCAACTTCAGAGTTGATACTAGAACATTGGTTCAATGCAGAATTAAACATGTTAAGGCTTAAAGGGGTCATGAACTGAGAAATGTAATTTTGACATATAAGAGGTCACTGTAAAAGCATCCTGTTTTAGTTTCAGAACTGAGGAATTTCTTGTTAGTCTAAAAACAGCTTATATTGAAGCTTGTGTAATGTACCTCTCTATGACGTAACAGTGTGGCTGAACACAGACTCTTTAGAAGATCAGCACCTGCTTTTACATCACTGCCTACATCACTGCCGATTTGCATGTAAATAACAAGAGTGTAAATAATTTTAAAAGTCATCTAACCGGCAAGCACATATACACTGTGCCACCCTCCTTTACGCTCATTCTTTTTCTCAGCACGAAAATCTGTGGGTTTAAAGCTCACTTGTGCACAGGGACGTTGAAAGGGGTCAAGACTCAGAGATCCCCTGTGCATCTGAATAAAGAGAAAAACAGACAAATTAGACTGGAGCAGAGCTGTTTATATACCTTTAGGGATTTGATTATACAGCAGTTAGTTTTGCAGTTAGATCTGATCTGATTGCCAAAGTGATGTTTCAACGCAATGTGTTATTGTGTATATATATATAAGTATACACCCATATTCCACCCATACTGCAAGATGGATCATTAATAGTACAATTTGTCACTCTCATTGTTTATCATTTCAGTTTCTTTATATTTTTTATGTGCATTCAGAATGAAATAATATTTCCTTTGTTCTCTAAGGATCTAATCTTCTGTGGTGGCTACTTAAAAGGGGACACATACATACACTGAATGCATTTATATAAACTGCCTGCAATTTGTCTTAGTCTCTTTCTCTCAGGTTTTTTTTTCCTCTGTAAGGTGGTTCTCTTGTTCTCTTTTATTCTCTCTATTTCTTTTCCTCCTCTGACAGGCTAGAGAAGCCAATTAAGGACTGCAGGGCACAGCAGAGCAAGCGTTTAGTTCTGCTCTCTCTCTCTCGTGCGCGCGCGGCACAGAATGGACGGAGAGTGTGACAGTATGAGTGTGTGTGTGTGTGTCAGAGACAGGAAAGGTCTGTATAATTGCTCTCACATTCATCGCTATGAAAGTGTGTTACCTCTTCACCTCTTCTGTTCACAATGACTTCTTCATCCTGATTTAGTCATTAGGATGTTTTTAGATGGATAAAAAAATGTTCTAAACAATTCTTTAGAGTGATAAATTAGATAGTTTAATATATCTAAGGTGAGTTTAAAGGTGAAGTGTATAGTTGTTTATAAATGACTACAAAACTGCCTTACTGATTACTCCTCCACAGAGTATAACATACACATAATATACAGGTGACATTATAAAACAATATAGATAAGGGTAAATTCAGGTAAATCGGTGTACTTTTTTCCATTGCGATGATTATACAGTATATATACACACACACATCCCATATATCACATATATAATCATCACAATGGCAAACACAGGGACCAAAGTGACCATGAAGAAATACCCGTTATATTCTGCATGAAAATGCCACAAGCGCTCAGATCCAATACTTCATCCGTGTCTATCGTTCTGTTCACTGGGCTCTTTCCAGCTCTCTCTTGGACACTTCTGGAGCTGCTCTGAGCCAGAAAACCCTCCAGCCTGACATCCCAGAATACCCCGGGGGCGACTGTGGAATGCATGCTAAAACACTAGAACACAACGGGATTGGCTGCAAGTGAAATATCCATAAGATGCACCATACGAAATGCTGAATCCTTATCAAATAAACATTATGATATGACATAACGTACATGCAAAATTCTGTTTTGTACTATGTTTTATTCATGTTTTCATGTATTTTGGGATAATATACAGTATTTTAAAAGTACATACTATATTAAACACTCAGCAATTTTTCTTTTGGTGTAACTATGAAAATAAATATTAGTCATTAATATCAAAGCAAATTCCCACCCTCCGTTATCTCCCACTGAATATTCTCTTTTTAAATAAACCGCATAGTTTAAATAAAAACGGAATACAGCATAAACCTCATTTATGTTAATTGGTTGAAGTAGGGCTCTAGATATTTCACTTCTCTCCAGGTATCTCTCTCTCTCTCTCACACACACACACACACACACACTTTTAACTGGGTCAGCTTGTGATGTCTGCTGGGAGAGTTAAACGAATCCGCTGTTGTTTTCTTTCACTTGAAAGTGAAAATAGGGCAGAATGAATGAGCGAGAGAATAAATGTATGTGTGTGTGTGTGTGTGTGTTTATTTGTTTTGTGATACTAGTTGGGTTTACTCACTGTATTGCAGGACTTCTAAACCAGCAAGTTAGAATTAGTTCAAATAATTTGAATACAGTACATGATTATCATATACTGTCTTTTATAAATTAATATTTGTTTAATTGTTAATTATATTTAGTTGTTGATATAAAATAAATATAAAAATTTAAATATGTACATTTTATAAATTCTTCTGCATAAACTTCCATTTGCAGTCATGTTTCATGTTTTATTTAGGTATTGTATGTACGAGCCGCACAGATTCTCAGATGTGCATTCTGGTCAAGCTATTATTAAAACAATTTTATATCACTTATTGTTTCAATATTCTCTCTTTTTTTCTTCCTCCGTCTTTCTTTTTTTGTAGCTCAGTGGCTGAATGCTCATTAAGGTGAAAAGGCACTTCCTGGGGGGACAGGAAGTCAGCAGCAGGTGGCATGAAATAACAACTAGTTGTCAAGTGACAGTATGATGAGAACACACACACACACACACACACACACACACACAGCTGCCACCTAAGCGTCTGTGTCTGTCGGTCTCATCTGCTCGCTCTTTCTCTGTCTAGAAGCAGCTGAAGATAAAAAGAGATAGAGACTCATGTATAATTCATGCTACTGGAGATTCATCTGCTATGGAGACAGAAAGGCACATGAACTTATGAGTGAATGTGTGGAGCGAAGGGCACATATGAGTGTGTGTGTGTGTGTGTGTGTGTGTGTGTGTGTACACGCACGTGTGTGTGAGAGATAAACAGCCCTGCAGCACTGCATGGTGTCAGAGCTCAATGGAGCATTAGCACAAAGACACCTTACATAAACATTTGCTAATGATGATATTTTAAGTTAGGCCCGGTTTCACAGACATGGCATAAGCCTAGTCCCAGACTAAACTGTCCACTTGAGCTGTCTTAACTCAAAGCGACTTGCACAGACATATCTTAAAATAGTCAATTAGCCTGTTCTGGATTAAACAATGTTGATTGTAAAAGGGAGGATTATGGCTAGTCTATGACTAAACTGAAACTTTTTAACTCCTGCTTAGTACTGTTTGTGAGGGAGCATGGACTATTTGGAATATCTACATGAAAACCAACAGAGTACTTGTAGTGATCCATTACATTACTTTGATGACATAGCTTTTTTTGTATGTACAAAGAAAATGCATTGGAGATAATATCTCTGCTTGAGCCTAGACTTTCCTGTCTGTCTCTAAGAGGAAGGCCTTTACCCAGTTCTCTCCAAGTTCTGCTCACATTGAAGTTTTTGGCATCTGGGACCTTTGTGAAACTGGTGATTTGTGTGGTGTCAGTGAAGCAACTGTGTGTGGTACAGCACGGTTCGCTATGGTTCACTTTTGGTTTTTTTTCCACTGGGCACAGCATCTGCCTGGTACCTGGTACTTTTTTTAGTACCACTTTGGTTGAGGTTGCAAGTGAACCGTACCATTACCAAAATGTGATGTGTAAACTCTGCAGATCACTGATTGGGCCAGAGAGAATCTTCATCACTGAACTTGCCACACAAACACAACAGGATCACTAGATTTAAATCAGCACAGTAAGCGAAGGATCAAACGCATCTGTTTTGAACGAGCGCACCTTTTTAACAACCCAAAAATGGCTGTTTCGTTGTCTGGTGAGAAACTATAGATGTTCCTCTCACTGACAGCTCGATGGGGCGCCATGGAAGGAAAACTCATGGTTTTTCATTAGTCACGGCAGTAGAGGCAGCGCAACAATGACGACATGTGAATAAACCCGCCCACTCTAAAGTGATAATAAACTGCAGTGGAAACACAAACCAAGTGGGTGGAGCCGTGCCGTATAATACTGAGCTGAGTACGTAGTACTACGCAGTGGAAAGTACCAAAAGTCTGCAGAGCCATTTGTGAACTGAGGAGTCTTTACATAATGTTCCTGAGGCTGCCGACCAAACCATCTATAAAGTACAATTCTACACTCTAAAAACTGCTGGGTTGAAAACAACCCAATTTGGGTTATTTTGACAACCCAGCGCTGGGTCAAAAAGGGACGAACCCAGCGCTGGGTTGTTTTAACCCAACCAGTTGGGTTATCATATTTAACCCAGCCTGCTGGGTTGCCTTTTTTATGGTTTAAAATGACTATATTGCAGGGTTTAAAAAAAACAGAGCGGGTGTTTTTTATCACTGTATTTCAGAAGGAAAACTACTGTATTTAGAAAATGTTCGATATCATTTCGCATATGCTTGATAAGGCAGCGTTTGTGAGCTCAGCACCGCTCTGCAGCCGTTACCGGAGAAACCTACCTCTCCCGCTCTTAGCGCCTCCTGCTGGCAGAAAATAAACTCGCAGAGTGCAGCCATGTGGGGAAACAATGCATTTCTACGTTAAAATTAACCCAAATTGAGTTAGGCATTAAACCTACAAATGTTGTTCATTTTAAATATCACTTTTACACACAAATAATAATTACCAAAAGGAAAATATTTATTAAAAACAAGAGAAAAGTCAAAAAGTAACATGTTAGAAGAAATGCAGAAAAGGATGGCATTAACAGCTACAGAGTTCATAAACAAAGCATTGAACATTTGATGAATATAACTTAAGATCAAATTGGACTTTGTTCAATTGTATATATTGTATAAAAATATACGAAAACACATACAATAAATTTACAATTAGTTTTTTTTCCAACTATTCTGGCATGACAGTACACAAATAAATCACAACATTAACTTTGATATTATAACCTTTAACAGACGCGTGTGTGTGTGTGTGTGTGTGTGTGTGTGTGAAAGAATGTTAGCAGGTGTATGAATGACAGAGTGTAAACTTTTCTACTAAACAACACAGAAAAAGCATTTAACTTTTTTTTTTTAACAAATTATACACTTACAGTTTGTTTCATTGTCCATGAATACAGATCATGCATCACAGTCAATTTTCATGATCTCTTTAGCATAACTGATGTAATCATGAAGAAACCCCATCAGCACAGCATGTGACATCTTCTACATCATCCAGGGCAGCGTCCTCCTTTAAAACCAGTGCTGTTTAGGGGAAAGAAGATTCTCCTCTCTGACCAGCATTCATCCCAGTCACCGCCTGCTCTTCATCAGTGGCCTAAGAGAAACACCTTTGAAAAAATTAAACATTTAATTAAACTATCCATTTTCAGGTAGAGGTGTATTCACATCCGTAAGCATAGGTAAATAATCGGTTTTAAAGTTTCAACACTTTGTGTGGTTGTTTAATGTCTCAGTCCACCACAGCTCTCATGAAGTCTATAATGGCAGCACTAGTGTGAGGACATGCAATATTGTTTGAATAAATATTGCTTTCAGAAAGCTTCTTTACTGAAACATTAAAACAGACATGACATTCACATACCTCACAATATTCATGTACGTGGAGGGCTGCTCTTCAAACCGTTAGTTCACCAAATAATTTAAATGTTCATAATTTACTCTCCTCATGTTTTTCCTGACTCATACAAACCCTGTTCATTTTTTGGAAAACATATGAATATATTTAATATTCTCTTTTTGTGTCCTCCATTGCTGGTCTGGGAGACCAATATTTTATTTTGAACATACATGTTTGCTATCATATAATTTAAGATGTATTCATATATAAATATCAGAATTTACTTCTACAATAACTCTATATTTATGAAGCTTGAAAATACTGATTATCTAAACTATAAATGGATTAACAAATATTATGAGAAAACTAAAAATATATTAATTTATGTTGTAAAGACAGACAAAAGTCTTATAGGTTTGGAATGACTTGAGGGCAAGTAAATGATTTTTTGTGTGAACTTTACCTCTAAGAGCGCAGACCAAGAATAATGACTCTCCAAATCAGACAACTCCAAAGTTGGTTTGAGTTCTGCAATAAAAAACACAGACATCAATGGTCTTAATGAAATGAGCACATAATCACACTGTTGTTGCATCAAAATGTGAAGTAAACTGGCAGGAGACAACAAAAAAATTTATTTTCTAAAAATAACTTACATAAAATCTCAAGGGAATGATGATCTCCCATGTCTCTTGCTTTTAACATCTACAAAAACAAAAAACAAACATTATTTTACTCTTAGTAAAAAAACAACAACTGATAACATGAAATTATGAAGTTTACTTGCCTTAAACGATCTTTCCCTCTCTTCAGAAGAAGCTGAGAAAACCACCTCCTCACAAGCAGACTTGTGTGTCCTTAACTCCAGTTAGTTTGAGTTCTGCAAAGAGGGACATCAATGGTTTCAATGAAATATTAACATATACATACATACATATATAAAATCACACTGTTTTTGCATCAACATGTGAAGTTGACAGGCAGGACACAACAGAAACATTAATTTTCTAAAAAAAAAAAAAAGTAATAATAATTTAACTTACATCAGTCTCAAAAGAATGAAGTTATCTTGTCTCTGGATTTCAACATCTAAAAAAAACACACACATTATTTTAGTCTTAGTAAAAATAAAGATAACTTGATGTTATTCTGAAGTTTACTCTCCTTAAACCGTCTGTCCCTCTCTTCAGAAGAACACCTCCTCCTCATCCTCACACAGGTCTGTGACTCCTCACACAAACAGCTTCTGTGTCTTTAACTCTCAGCGCGAGGACAATGAAGACAGGAGCTGGACAAGTCTGAAACATTACATGTAAAACATACTTTTAACAGTTACCACTTCAACAGCCTCAAAATAATTATGCTAGTCTTTACTACACAATGCCGTTTCCTTTAGGAGACAAACATACATTCAGTTTAACCGCGAAAAAAAAGACAAATTCACATGAGCGTAACCGTGACCATAACCGTCTGTTAACGCCTCAAAGAGAACAGATAATGTAAAATCTTATGTAAATATGACAAAATACATTCACAGACGTTATATTAAAAGTACATCCTCCGTTCAGTAACGTTACATGAGGCAGTTAAGACCTCCGTGTCCCAGGCGAAAACCGCGTCCGTTTTTTTTATATAACGTTAGATATAACGTTAAGCTCCTTTGTTTCCGCCTTTCATAAAACCTTCCGCCTTTCATACAACCGGGTAAACAATAAAAGATAACTTTACATTTTGAATACTTAACGTTACTTACCATAGTCTTTCACTCGCTTCTCGCTTCTATCACGCTGAGAAAATGGCGGCTGCTCGCACTGGAGAGACGTACGATTTTGACGTGACGTGCGTGCTCTCCTTCACGTCCGCGTCCTCAACCCACCCCCGCTGGGTTAAAAAAGATAGTTATTTTCAACCCAAACTTGGGTTAAAACATCCCAAAGTCCTATCCAACGGCCTCAACCCAGCAGTTGGGTTGAAAAAACAACCCAGCGTTTTTTAGAGTGTATGAACATGGGTACTTCCCAGGTGTAATTGGCTGTATAGATGAATGCCATGTTCCCATCAGGTGTCCATTATGCTGAGGAGTACAGGAACCATAAGAACTGGTTTTCTATCAACATTCAAGATGCACACCTAATTTAGAGTTTGCAAACAATGTTGCGAGTTGGAAAGGTTAAACTCTAGATTCAATGATTTTTCTATTTTTCTATTCGATTTTTCTATTCTAATTTTTTATTTAATTATATTCATTATTATTTATTTTTTACACATCATATTGTTCACCGTGGCCGGTAATCACAATTGTCTTCTTACTGTATCTTTTTTGGATCATACCTCTTTCTTTCAACTTCGAATAGATTTCATGTTCTTCCTTCAGATATTGCATTTTTTGCTCATGAATTTAACGTTTCATGGATGGTCATCTTGCTTATTTTCTGCTGAAAGGTGGTGGCAGCATCTTTTCTCAGGGATGCTAGAACAGATATGGAGGGCACATACTCACTGTGCTCTGGCTTTTCCAACCTGTTCAGATTCATTTCTTCTGTGGGTGGGGGGAGGGGGGCCGAAGAACAAATAAACTTACATGCTCTTTAGAATGAAAGAAGAATTAAGATTGACAGAGTGTAATATATGTACCAATGGAAGTAAAACCAATTTCTTTCTTACATACCATTTGTGCTCAGTTCTTCATCTGAACTGTTCATGTGATCATCTGGTTTACCATCCAGAGGTTGCTGGTGCTGTATTATTCCAGACATCAAGTCACTCAATTAATCAGTTTTGTCTTTATTTGGTGGTCCACCAACAGTAGTAAATCGCTGTCTTCTGATCTCTGCGTTCTGTCTTTTTAAAGCCAGTTTCAAATGTATGTCATATGTATTTTTATTTATTTATTTATTTACATAATTGTAATATACATACACTTTTATATATATTTACAAATATGTATATTTGAAATATTTTTGCCTGATTGTTAAAGTTTGATATTTTTATGCAGTATATAATATTTAATATATATAATACATAACATTTATATATACATACATTATCTACATGCACATTCATATATTAATTCTTAATATACTATTTTTTAATATTTTATATAAATATCTTTTTGTATTGTTTTTCTATTTCTATTTCAGATATATTTATTCAAATATATCATTTTTATTTATACAATTTCATAACATACGACTCAAATATCTGTTGAATGTGCATTATGTGTTTAACAGTCAGGCACAGGCAGCGGCTGAATTTATAAAGAGATGCGTTCACAATGTTTATGATAAACCGTGTGACTGTCAAAGCAGCTAACGTGGAAAACACAAGCTGACACTCAGTGTCAGCGTGTCCCCTCAGCATCAGAGGAAAGTGAAGACGTGAAAAGAAATAGGAAAGAAAGAGTCTTTCTGCTCTCAAAACATCACTTCAAAGCCATTCACACGCTGCTGTATTCTGTCATTTTGCCCCAGTGTTTGCATCTTGAGCTTTTTTCAGTTTTTACCCTTCTGTTGACATATACGCACACAAAGACATTTTCAACAAATATGGTATGCACTAAAGACATACCATAGATTGCTAGTTTTTATATAAAGCTAATTAGAATTACAACAGATTAACTAACCCAACCCTAAAAAATAACTTCTTGCATTCATTTAGTATACTTCATTTATAAATTTTTTCTTTGTTTACACTATGTATACATCTTAGTTAGTTACTCTGTTAGTTAAAGTAGGAGATGTCAAACTCACATTAACTAATGATATGATGTATGCTGTAGTCACTACTCTATCAGTATTTAGCATGCAGCGCAAGAGGAGTGTTTACTCACCTCCTGATACACACATCTGTCTCGAGACAGTTAAACTGTGACCTTTTGTTTTATTTTCCACACCCTGTTGCAACGTTTCATTACAAAGACAAACAGAAGCACATCTCAGCAGACTAATGCAATCTCAAGTACAAACAGCTCTTCTGTCAAATTAAACCACACTGTTCTCTTTCTCTCTACACAAAATGATTTATTTGTCTCTTGCTGTACCTCATACTTTTCTACTCTATTTACCATTTCACACTGGAAATTGGAAAAGCTTTTTTTCATCAGTCTACTGGTTACATGCCGTTTTACCACCCATTGCAAACTATCTTTGAAAAATGATTTACAAACCACGATGTAAAGACAGAGCGTTCAGTTTAACAAAGACAGATCTGAATGTCAGAGCTCCTCTGTCTTCCTTCAGGTCCTTTGAACTCTGACCTCATTCTGCCCTTGTCTCAATGCAATCAGTCTTAAACAAGTGACTGTTACAAGAGAAATGTTCTTGGTTTATTGTCTACCGTATATACTGCATCTGGGGCTTGCTGTAGATCCACACAGACAATCATTACATTTTATTTATTCATTTTTCAAACAACTTGTTTTTATTCATTTGTTGATTTTTTGTTTATTCGTTTATTTTTGTTTAGTTATTTTGTGAAATGTGGAGTGGATTGAGACTGGAACTGTATAACTCCAAAACTGACCAAAAAAGCACCTTATAAGTAGTCCATGTGACGTGCACACTATATTTCAAGTCTTATGAATTCAGGTTTGACATCAGTGACATCAAACATGATTGAATTAGAATCATCAACGATGTCCAACTTGATGCTAATGCATGCAAATGCAAAACAGTTCTGAAAGCTACAGGGAAAGGGAACATTTCAAGTAAATAACAATGTGCTTTTCAGTTTGTTGATCGATGTATGTCTTCGGAAGACTTGCAAGGTAGTGGGTCATATGGACTACTTTTCTGTTGCTTTTTTGTAATTTACAGACCTTCCATCCACTTTCATTGGAAAAGAACAACGATGATGTTAAGCAAAATAACTCGGTGTTCTAAAGAAGCAATAAAATCACACAAAACAACATTAAAATAACAGTGACAAAATTATCCTTTCGAGGTAAATTAATTCTTTAAATCTGCAAGTCTTCTAAAGAATCTTGGCCAAATAAAAGTTATTTTTCTTTAAAAGATGATTCACTAAATTGTCTGTGAAATGGAAAGGGTATTAGGCCATGTACTCTTCTGAATGCCCAGATGGAGGGGTGAGTGAATAAAAGCTGAACTCAACGAGTGGCTTGGGGTTTTCTGTCTTACTCTTTCTCTTCCGCCCTCTATCTTTCCCTTTACCCCAGTCTCGCTCCATCAAATGGCCCCAGAGTGCCGGAGTCCGATGCCTTGAAAATCTCTCAGCCTGCCTGCGGGCAGCTCATATGACATAAACACCACAAGAAGCTAATTGGAAATAAACAAAACCAGGGGGGAAAGGATATTGCAGAATGTTGCGTGTGAATTACCAAAGGTGTTAATATACTCAGAGGGAGACTTTGGCGAGTCCCGTGTTTGCTCGAGGCACACATCAAACTCATGACCTTTACAGGAAATGACTGTGCTGGCCATTCACAGGCCATTTAGGGGGCTGCAGAAATATGCCAACCACGTTTTATAACAGGTATTAGTTTATTACATCACCAATTGATAGTATAGGACAGTTATCATACAGGAATAATTTAAAATGCAGGGGTTTTTGAAAGAACGCTCTCAACAAGGCTACATTTATTTGATCAAAAATACAGTAAAAACATTACATCTTATTACTGTTTAATATGATTGTTTCCTATATCAAACTGTAATTTATTCCTGAGATGCAAGGCTTAATTTTCAGCATCTTACTCCAGTCTTGAACTTTATATTGATCAAAGGATCCTGAAAAAAAATCTTATTTAAAATGTTTAACTACTGTATATCTGGAAAAGGTTGTCCTTGATTTAAGCCAAATAGTCAGACATACTATATTCATGCATTTACAAAGTGCCACTGAATGAAAAATAAGCTGCAAAAACATTCATTCAGAAATCATCCTCGACGTCACAACCCTGAGAACACAAAGAGGAAACCAGGACGGCATCCAGCGTATGGAGCCACATCAGGGCCAGAGAGAACAAAGAGGTTGGAGCTGGTAGCAGGTGAGGTTGAGGATGAGATGAATGGAAAGAGAAATATACTGTGACATCCCATTTGGGCGAGCGTGTGTGCATGAGAGAGGGATCTCATTCTGTACTTAATGAGGATGGCAGTAATAAGTGAAGGAGAGATTCAGGCAATTCAGGCAGAAAGCAAGTCTATTAGTGGGCTATCAGGACTCTGCGTTCCCACAAACAGCAGCGATGTGGATGAACACAACCATCGTCTGTGAGCGATGTGACCACTTATATGTTCTTACATTTCCTTTTCTCACCACTACAGTCAAAGCTGCTGTGCAAACTGTCACATAATCAGCCGGAGTGCTTAGAGGAGACTGGGGCTAGTTGTCACACAAAGAAGGTTTTGAGCAAAACAAAAACAAATGCTTGTTTTCTTTTGCATATTGGTTTAAAAAGCTTTTGTCTTACATTTCTGCTGTTTACTGAAATATTTTGTAAACCTGGAGGCTTGTGACTGTCCCAAAGACTGCCAAGTACATTACACTGAAAAGGTCCAGAAAAGTATGACAAGCATCGTCAGAATAGTCCATCTGCCATCAGTGGTTGAAAAAATAAACAATAATATTAATTTCAAAATTATACTAATGATACTAAAATAACACTGGGAGAACAAGCAATAATACTGGACATGTTAAATAGCCATTTTATAGTCATTACTTTTTTAAGTAAAAGTGTGACCCTGGACCACAAAACCAGTCATAAGGTGTTGATTTTTTATTTATTTTTTCTTTAATGAGATTTATACACCATCCAAAGCTGAATAAATAAGCTTTCCATTGATGTATGGTTAATTATGATATACATATACAAATGAAACCGTCTGGATTTGACTGATGAAGAGACATGATCCAGCCTGCCCTGTGTAAAATATATATATATATATATATATATATATATATATATATATATATATATATTTTTTTTTTAAAATATGTTTGTATTTTTTTATTTATTCAGTAAAAAAAAAAAAAGAAAAAAAAAAAAGATGCTTCTGCGTGTCCCCAAAGAGAGTTCTCAAAATTACTTCACTTCTGGATGCAATTTTAATTCTGAAATACAGCTCCACTACACACACACACACACACACTTCCAGAGGTGTCTGAGTCCACATCTGTCACTAAGACACATAATATTAATTACCATTGTGTTGACCTGACAGCTGAGAGCAGTGTTCTGCAGCCTTTAGCTTTAAAAAAAGAGAAAGGTACAAGCAAAAGAAAAGAGAAAGAGAAAGAAACAACCACCATTGTGGACAAACTTGACTAAAATTATGGTTTGTAGTGATCTTTATCTCTTTTTCATCAAGTTTACACTAAAATACTTAAAATAGTTCTTAAAGCTCAAGTGTGAGACTATTTTTTATTATTTTTATAAATAAGTTATTAAATAAATAACAACAAGAGATTATAAAACATTATATAGTTGCATAATCTACTTTTTTTTTTTTTTTTTTTTGCAATATGCTCAAAACGGATACCATTGTTGTAAAATTATAAAGAAAAAGTATCATGTTAAAACGTTTGACTGATATAATTTTTGTATCTATAGGTGTTTGTATATATATACAGAAAGAAACACTGCTATAAAACTCGGGCAAACATAATTTAGCTCAATATTACAATTCACCAACACATCTGTCATACGAGCATAGAGATGTTTATTGAGTGAGTCTGTTATTGGACGCGAGTTTCTATTAGTCTGAGTGACAAATGCAAGACTGAGGGAGGCATTTATTATTAAATCCCGAGATGACAGACAATCAATATGCAGGTGTTTGCTGTTGTCCCAGACACAGGTCAGGTGTAGCGTCTACGACAGACACATTTATTGACTTACATGCGGGATTTTCTGTGTGATAATCCAGTTACGGACTCCTGCAGTCTGTCAAGTGAAATGAAACGCGGAGGAAGTTAGCGCTGCGATTGATAAAAAGGCCGGTGTGGTGCCGAATTTTGACCCCCCTGCCAAATTATTACCCCCCTAGTATTGGTAGGTTTGGGGGAGGGGTTAGGATTAGGGGTGGGGTTAGGATTAGACAATCAGGTAGCGATTTGAACGAGGGGGGTAATAATTTGGCAGGGGGTCAAAATTCGGCACAACACCGGATTCATAAAATAACGCATTTTTAAGCGAAACCACGTACAACTTCTTTTTTTCTAAATTAACTTATTATAATTCGTTTATGAACAAAAGCACCTGTGTTTATGTAAATGAAGCGTATTACTGAAGGAGATTTAAACTGAAAGTGTTGAGCGTGAAATTTCTACTGATACGGTCGTGATATGACGTCACGTTCTGTGGCGCCCTATTTCAAAACATAAATTCGACGTGATAATAACAATAATAATATTAATTCAAATAGTAGTAAATCCAAAATAGAAAAAAAATAGAAAATTTTCTCAACTTTCCTGCAACAATTTTTAAGTTTGTAATCTTTTCATTTAGGGTTATGCCATAAGCAGCCTATCAATCTTCTATCAGTCACATCTTCACATGATATGAAGAGTTAGAAAATGCAGCCAAATTGCGAAAAATAAATTGTACCCATGAGCTTGTGTTCCGTGTCTCTCTTACGCATGTATATATGAATAGAAATTTTGACAGGAGGAAAAAAATTTACTGTGACTGCTCTTTCAAACATGTGCTTAAAGCAATATTAGTGCTCCTATTCATTTTGGTTTCACGCTTGAGTGTTCAATCATACAGACAACGACCTTTAATAAGCTAATGATGACACGCATTTAAAATATGCAGTGTTCATGACAACTGCAAACAAACATTTGCTGACATCAGAGGTCTGTTGGCTCGGTTCAAAAACTGCAGTGTGTATGTTTTAATGAGCAATACTAATGCCCCTGGACATGAACCCTAAATAAAGTAAACTAAGTCAACATTCTCCCTTACTTGTGCTTGAATTTCACTGCCTCAGATAGTGGTTTTCTTTAAAGGGCTTTGGCCATTATAAGCCTATGCTGCCTGCTAAATACAGTTCTATTGTATATGTCTATAAAAATAAGGTAGGCTATACATTTCCATTTTCTTTATTTTTATTTTCCTGTATCTCTATATTTCCTATTTTCCTACTTTATATGATGTCTTTCCTTCCTCCAGGGAAAATTGATAGCCATTTGAACAAGCAGACGTATAGCTACAATATCAGTCTAAATATCCAATCACACCAAGATCACATCACAAAAAAATATGTTTGAGAAAGCAAAACACATTCTGGTCATTCGTGTGTTTTGGACAACAGATTTTACATTCTTTAAAGAATTACTTTAATTAAACATTCTTGTAGAGAAAAAGGTGCACATGTCACACAGACAGGAGTTCTCAAGTATGTGGTGTTCTCAAGTATGTGGTGAGCAAGAAAAAAATCTAGGTCATAGTGCATGATGAAGCCCAGTTCAGCTTGATGGTGCGCTTGTGGTTGGCCATCTCTTTACATTTAGTCAAAATCATTTGAAGACATTTGCTGACATAATTAGTTTTATTTCCCTATATAAGAAATAACCAGGTGTATTTATTCTACATTTCTATCAGTAAATGCTATTAAGAGTATTACTTGCTGTTTTGTTTGTTTGGTCAACAGAAGTACACACATGTGCATCATGTTGAAAATAAGGTCAAAGAAAACCAGATGCACTGTGCTTTCCATTTCCTGCCATTGACCTGTCAACAGCATCACAGTTTCCACCCTGCAACTCAGCATCTACCTCACTCTCTTCTGTCTCACGTGTAGTGACACAAGTACCACATTCAATGGTTTTCACAGGCTTTTATTGTAAATGGCAAATGAAACCACACTATGAAAGTGTCAGAATGAAGTCTGAGAAACATTTCTAAGAAGGCTGAAAGGCACATCCGACATCTGTACAGTACAAAAGTCTTTACTATAAAACTTTTCAGAGTTAGACACAGAGAAAACTTTAGGACAGGCAGAGTGTGGTACTTTTGTACATGGCTGAATTGCATCTGTCAGGGCATGACATCCAAGTAGTTTACCATGCATGTCTGTATGACACACTTTAATTTAAAAAGACTCATATAAAAAATCTAACAAAATTAAAATAAGTATAAAACTATCAACAGAGCAGCTACAAAGAGAGGGATTCATATCTGTTACAACCATCAAGAGCTCAATGAGTTTGAACTGAATCTGAAGATTAAAATTACTTTTGTTTACAATTACTGCTGTTTACAAAGATGTTCTCATGAAAGAAGAGAGAGAATGCAAAATGCAATGCAGAAAAGAGTAGGCTATATAGCGTTCATCTTTCTTTTCTGGTTGTCATTGGTCTTCACCCCTCTGTAGATCAAAGTAAGACCAGTAAACAGGCACTTGATACTGCAGAGAGAGAAGGAGAGCAAAAATCAGTCACATCATTTGAAATATGGATGTAATATGGAATAATTTCATCAGAATCCTTGAGAATTTAAAGAGACGTGGTAAAAAAAGGGCAGATTTGATACAGAATGAGATCTTGTCACACTCTCTTACAGAGGAATTGCAGATATTGCTCATAAATTGTGCTTTGTGACATCATACAGTAATGTGGGAAGCAAAACAATCTATTTTTAATTAATTCTAATTCAGATTAAAAAGGTGTTTTTAAGATCTAGCTACTTGCATCTACTTGAGACTATGTATTTGTGTGCTGTATTGCAATGCATTAGTGTTGATTTGGGTCAAGGGTCCTTCATAAAGAGTCTGTTTTGTAATTTGCAATATGCTAATTTCTGTATGCATATGTATGGATACCCAAATCACCCACTACATTTCCCAAAATGTTACAACATTACCATAAAAAACACACTCCAAGATGTTGTTTCAATGTTTATCCACAGATGTACCACTGTCATGGATCAAGCTTGAATCACGGTTGAATTTTGTTGAATTAATGTTGATATTGCGACGTTGTTTTAACCATTTAGCATTGAATGCTATTTCAATGTGTTTTCAATCTTGAAACTACAACTGATATTAAGTTTTCAACAATAAATGTCAGTCATGTCATGTGCTGACTGGGACTGTGTGGGATACACAGTGCAGTCCAGTGTGTCAAATTAACTGTAATAAATATCAGCCATGATACAAACAACAGCTAAAAGTGAAGAGTTTTTATTAGTTACAATAAAAACGCAAAATATCCCTATGTATTTCCAGGATGATATAACTGGCATACTAATCAGGGAAGTTGTGGCCTAGTAGTTAGAGAGTATGACTCCTAACCTTAGGGTTGTGGGTTCGAGTCTCGGGCTGGCAATACCATGACTGATGTGCCCTTGAGCAAGGCACCGAACCCCCAACTGCTCCCCAGGTGATGCAGCATAAATGGCTGCCCACTGCTCCGGGTGTCTGTTCACGATGTGTGTTCACGGTGTGTGTGTGTGTGTGTGTGTGTGTGCACTTTGGATGGGTTAAATGCAAAGCACGAATTGTGAATATGGGTCACCATACTTGGCTGTCACATCACTTAACTAAGATATTTTGCTGTGAAAATGACACTGAAATTAAATGAACTAGACTGAACATGTAACTTCATGTAAGGTCATGTGACACCAAAAACTAGTTTTTACAAAATAATACACCATATGTATTATACAGTATGCATGCTAGTATTCCATTCCGAACAGAGCCAACACCAGCATCTGGAGCTGTGGATGTATTTAGAAACCAACCAACACATCCATGAAGATGTGTCTCCCAACACTTTCATGAAAACAACTTAGTTGAACAAATATTTGCTGTTACAAACATGGTTAGGCCTTATAGATACACTCGGGTCAGGGTTGTATGTTTTTGCATGACTCGACGCATACAATTTTTTCATCTTGTACCAAGTATTTCGACTGCTCATGGGGTCGGATCAGACTTACCCACTGGAGGGATCCTCGAGAGGAGCCTGTGCTACCTTCTTCTTCCATGTTCTCATGCTCCTCACCCTCACTGTGTGGCGTCTGGTGAATAACCACTCGCTCTGAGGGAAGAGACAGACATTGGGATTAGGGCTACATTCAAATATCTACATGTACAGTATGTTGAAAATTCTAAATCTTTCAAAAATTTCAAAGCCGTTTTATATTATCAAAGGATCCCCATTAATGATGGCATTTTTAATCAGAAGTAACAAGTACCAGATATACCTTACAAACCTTTCTAAAAAAGTATTATGCCTTTCTATTTTTTACTGACACATAGAACCAAACCGCACTTAGGTCTATGCAGCTTGCGTGACAACGTGCCTACTGCAAGCGGGTGATGTGACATGACAAAAATATACTATTCTCATTATAAACCAACTAAGCTGTCTATATATGAAGCTATGTGAATATACACTGGTGTTAAAGTCATTGCAAGCAAACTATGTCCAGATGACAAAAAAAAAAATTTAAATGTAAAAAAAAAAAAACTTTACCACAAATAAAAAAACACCTGAAAGAGTGTTTGAGAGAGGCACAGCCAACTGAAATAATGCAAGTAACACAAGCAATGGTTCTGCTTCAAGAACCAGATTTTACATGCGATATTGGTGATATATATCAAGTAAAATTATATATTTAATATTAATTCAATAAAAGACCATGGAGTGTTTGGTTGAAGAAAAAAAACACTTTTTTTTGCATTTACAAAATGTTGCCTGTTCAGTGCAGTCTGTATTAATATTAATTTAAATGTTAATATGTTATGCTATTTACATACCATAATACCAAATGGCAAAATGTCTGCAAAAACACCTGATTAATAATTAATTGTATTGTTTTTCTTCACTATTCATGACCATTCATTTGAGAACGGTTTTACTAATGCATGACTGCAAAAATGTAACACTTATTTATTTTTCACATAAACATAAAATTATTATTTATAAATAAAATAAAATGTATGTGTTTATTTTTATATTAAAATATTTCTGACTATTTGAAAATATAAAATATACATTTGTATATAATATAAAAAAATATTACTATTACATAATAGAAAATTAATAGAAAATTCTTAATAATTAATGTAGTTTATGCAGTTTAATGTATTATTTATAATGTATTTAAAGTAATGTTTTACTTTTTTTTTTTAAGACAAAATAATAACTGTTATTTTTAAAACGCAGTGTTAACTGTGTGTTTGAAAAAGCTTAACATTTGCACTTCCTGTGCGAGGGGCCACAAAATTGGACAAGTTTTGACATAAAAGACCTGCTAACACAGCAACTTTGTGACATAGGCAACATTATTTTTCACATTACATGCACTTGCATCATTCACTATGCTCTTAGTCAGTGCAGTTTTTTTTTTTTTTTTTTTTTATAGTCTGGATGTTTGTGTGACAGCATAGGCCTACTAATGTTTATTCAGCTGCAGAAAATGTACAATTAATCAGATTCATTAAGGAGTAATAAACGTAATAAATGTCTGGCTGTGATTACAGTATTGAACTGGGTATAAGTGGTGAAAAAATGTCTCATTATTCTTAATGAACTTTTAATGAGTCTCAGCTTTGCAGGGACATAAAAACATAAAAATATAAGCACTGTACAACATAGGGGATGATAAAGCAATGCGGTACACATGCATTCAGCACAAACACACCAGTAATGAGCCTCAGTCTTGAAGTGTACCTGATTTTTTGCAGGAGTTTCTCATCTTGCACACACTGAAGGCCAAGCAGAGGGTCAGCAGGCCGATGGCAGCAGCCAGAGATAGAGGCAGGATGGGAGGTGAATGTGAAAGGGGGCCGCTAGTCCCATTGGTTTGAGTGCTTTGGGCAGATGTACTAGCATTGCCTGTAATGATGTCAGCAGAAGAATCAGACAAGTAATCATTTAGAGATCATTTGTTTTACACTCTATTATATGAAGTCATAAATGTCCACAACATGACCTGAATTTTGCGGACACCTGCTTCTAATAAATAGGGTTGGCTACATCCCTTAAATCCAATGACATGAATCTTAATGCTATATGAAATGACAAAGACTGAGTGGAATGAGTGTGGAAGAAGAATCTTACTTTGAGTTGTTGCCTCAGTACTGTGTTCACCTTTAATGACATTCAGGTATGTTTTTTGTCCCTCATATTCCTCCAGAATTGGTATGTCGTGAAAAGCTTTACAAACATAATCTCCGGTGTCATTTTGAACTGTATTTGTGATTTTCAGAAAGGAGCAGTTTTTATTTGAGGGCGTTTGATATAGCCGCTTTTCTTCTGGTATTTTTTCATTATGTTTATACCAAAATACTTTAAATGTTTTGTTTTCTTCTTTTGTTTTATTCCAGCAGCAGCTGATTTGAATAGGTTCTCCTTCATTCACAGTGATATTCAATGGGCTCTGAAACACAGACAGCTCCTCATATGAACCTGTGAGAGAAGCAAAAACACAAATGACAACATGCTATTGTGGAGTTCTGTATTTACATTATTTTATTCATTATTATTTATTTTATATATATATATATATATATATATATATATATATATATATATATATATATATATATATATATATATACATATACATACACTGCAAAAATCTTTGGCATGTTACCTGAGAGACATCTCCATACTCAAATCAAATTCAAATGATCACAGATTACTTGCAAAATACGTTACATTTTCTAACCTACACTAAACCTACCTCTTAGAGAAAACATTCTTTGTTTTAAAGTGTGTTTTTAATTAGATGTAAATAATAATTATATTGCATTTTAGTTTTTGCTGAGGTTTCAAAAGTTAGTCAAAATCGAATTATCTTTTAAATACCATAAATACTAATCTTTACTTTACTGTCTCCTGCATGGATTCAGGTACTTAAATAAAATAAAATTTCTACAAAAAAAAAATATATGCAAATACTATACAGCTTATGTGTTTGTGCATGCATATATATGTACAGTATATATATATATATATATATATATATATATATATATATATATATATATATATATATATACAATATTGTGTAATATAAATAACACAATATAAATCGTTGCAAAGCAGACAATTACAGAAAATTAAGTTTATACAATATATTTAGAAGTGACTTGTCAAATGTCAAGGTTACTGTCAAAATTAATGTAGATATGGCAGAAATGTATGGAAAATTAAGTTAATGATATAATCAAACATATTCATGCATATAGATGTAACTGATAAATAAATTAATGTAAATGTAAATGTAATATGGTAAAAAAAATGTCTTCAACTGAACATAGGAAGACAGCATTATCTCACAGCTCTACAATCATTTGGTTTGTTTGATTTTGCACTAATACTGAACAGTATCCTGGAGCATCTGTACTGGGTTTCTCTTCACCAAGGAGTTTTGTGTGGCACTTACCTCTGAAACAAAGGCATGACACGAGGAGTCCACACAGGAGTCTGGAGGAACACTTCATTTCTGACCGTCTGCAGAGAATCTCAACTCTGCTATACTCACACAGCACAACCTCTCACACGCACGAGACACTCGTACTCTCAGATTTTCAACCCCTCCCCATGCAACTAAATTTATCACAGCGAAGCCCAGCGTAAACCACAACACTGCTCTCACACTTGACTGAACACAACCACATACACAATCATACAGAAAGATGCATTAACATACTTTATTCCACCTGCTTTCAGAATTCAAACCATTATGAGTCTGCAAACAAGCTATCATGCAGGAAGTGACATCACAGACCTGAACAGCATACCATAACTGCATTTCCTCTGTGTCTCACAGAGCTGAATCTGAGTCAGTCAGCACAGAAACAGTCCCTTCTTCAACATCAGGCATTAGATGTGTCTTTTCCTCAGTGTTCGTAACAGAAATGCTCTTGTTTTCGTTGTCATGCATTGAAGATGCACCTTGTTCAATGCTCACAACTACAGCAGTCGGTTTCTCTTCTTCTGTTGCAACAGTTACTTCAGGTTTCTCGTTGTTGACCCTATCTTTCTCCTGTTCTGAAATATTATCTCCATGTTTCACCTCTTCAGTTTCATTCTTCTGTGTCTCTCCAGCCTCCAGGTCTTCATCTGGTCTCACTCCCAACTCTACAGCATGCTCAACTGCTTTAGATGCAAAATAAATAAATATAAAATTCTCACTTACATCTAAGGCTATACATTTTTACTTTAAAGGAACAGTTCACCCAGAAATTAAAATATGGTATTAGAAAAGGCCATTCTAGATATAGGGATTACATCCCTTGCTCACCAGTGGATCCTTTGCAGTAATCAGCGTTGTTTACATTCAGGAGAAAGCATGCGCATGCTGAACATAAACAACACTGATTATGTTAATAACGTTCTGGGGAAAGATCACGCACGCGCCATTGGTACTCTCCAAAATGGCAGAGGATGTTAACTTGGGGAGAAGAATTGTTGAATAAATTATGTTATTTTTGTTTTCTTTGCATACTAAAAGTATCGTAGCTTCCTAAAATTACAGTTGAACTAATGTCACATAGACTGTTGTATTGATGTCCTTATTGTGTTTCTGGGTCTGGGAACATTTCAGTTGTGTTGCTGTCTATGCAGGGTCAGAGAGCTCTCAGAACTCATCAAAAATATCTTAATTTGTGTTCTGAAGATAAACGAATATCTTTCAAGGTTAGAATGAAACGAGGGTGAGTAATTAATGACAGAATGGTTATTTGGTGAACTAACCTTTAATGATGGATTCAATTCTTAAAAACATGCAGCTTTTCTTTTCACAATTTATTAATTGATGGACTGGAGTGGTGTGGATTACTTTGGACTCTCATTCTGACGGCACCCATTCACTGCAGAGGATCCGATTGTGAGCATGTGATGTACTGACCCTAAAAGCCATCCAAGATGTATGAGTGTGTTTCTTCATCAGTTAGGAGAAATTCAGCATTACATTTTCAGCAACTTGACATTTTTTGGGGTAAACTTTTCCTTTAACTTCTTCTACTGTGGTACAAATCTATTATTTAACTTTGCTTACAACACTTTGTTATAACAAAGAGAAAAAATAGTGTATTGCTGCTCATGCATGAAGCACACTGTCTGAGATGTTGTTAGACACTGATTGTATTCATACACCCCTGCTGTGGTTTTAAAATCAGAATATTCTGTAAGTGTTTAAAAGAAAAAAATCTTAAGGATCTCTACAATGAACTGCATTTGTAATTATTCTGTATAAAAATTTTCAAGACAGGCCTACAATGGGCTCTGAGGTTGTTAAATTATTACGGACTTATTTTATTCAATTTTAAATTATTTTTATTGATGGTTTTGAATGAATTATATTTCTGATCATTATGTTTTGTGTATTATTCTTTATAAAATCATTGTAGCATTTCTGGAATCCTGGTATTATATCTTTTTGGATACCTGTGATACATCCCTTATAAAAGATGTTAAACATACACTACAGTCTTGTTCATTTTTCCAATTTTCAAATGCATCTATGTTTCGAATTAAATGTTGTTAACAAATTTTGAATCAGATTCTTGTTTGGTTGGTTGGTAAGTTGGTTGAAGACTAAACAAACGACTCAACGATGTTGTAAAGTTTGTGTTGGATATGTTGAACCATTACCTGGTCGTAATGATGTGACTTGTTTGTTGTCCCTGTTTAGGTAAAAGAATGCCACTTACAGACAGATGAAGGGCAGACTTCTGAAAATATAAATGATCACAACCTCCTGCGAACTACCTGTGGGAAACAATTGATTTTTACGCTTGCAAACATAACTCTTACCCAAGTGTCTTATGAGATTTTATAGTTTGTTTGTGGCACATCGTACTTTATTGAGGGAATTTCAAATATGTTTTTAATAAAAACATTTTAGTAAACATTTACAGAATCAAATCATTGTATGTTGAATTTTTACATTTAAGATAAAAAGACAAATATTCAAAATATTCAAAATAGTCATATAACATCTTACCCTTAGGTTCCAAATAAGTAAAGTTTGCATCTTCTGTATTTCTCTTCGGATGATCAACTGCAGATGGCTTTTCTTCAATGAGAAATATTAATGACCATGACACATGACATATAGCTTGCTAATTTTAGAAGATTGTATATTTCAAATATGATTTATGTATTATTTATTCACTTTTATTAGTCAGAGAGTGACAGAAAACCTTTGGGGAGACAGTCACTGCATGGACACCCAAGATTTACAACGCAACACATTGAGAAAACCTACACTAATTGGTACAAAGAAAAACAGAATATTAGTAACATGTTGTAAGTACTCACTGGTTGTTGGGCTGGAAACCGTATGAACAATATCTGCAAAACAAACAGCAGAAGAATAGGATTATCGCAGTATGCAACAGTTAATAAAGGAATAGTTCACACAAAAATGGATTAGAATTCCATCAGAATAGATTTTGAGAAATTCTGCATTTCATCACTTGTTCACCAGTGGATCCTCTGCAGTGAATGGGTGCCGTCAGAATGAGAGTCTAAACAGCTAATAAAAAAGTCACAATAATCCATAAGTAATCCACACCACTCCAGTCCATCAATGAAAAGTGAAAAGCTGCATGCTTGTACAAAACAAATACATAAAGATATTTTTTACTTAAAACGAGTCCTCTCCAGTGAAAACGTAATTTAATCTGAATCAGGAGAGAAATATGCACAGAACCAAGCACCATTTACAAGCCAAAACAATTTGTATCATTTATGTTGGATGATTTGATGCAAATGGACAACAGGGAATGTTTTTTTTTTCACTAGAAGAAGTGTTATGGACCAGAAGCCAGAAGCAACGATTACATCTTAATGATGGATTTGTTTCCTACAAACTCACAGCTTTTCACTTAACAAGACATTAACTGATGGACTGGAGTGGTGTGGATTACTTGTTACTTGTGGATTATTGTGATGTTTTTATCAGCTGTTTGGACTCTCATTCTGACGGCACCCATTCACTGCAGAGGATCCATTGGTGAGCAAGTGCAAAATTTCTCCATATGTTCCAGCAAAGAAACAAGAAGAATCTTACCTTGAGTTGTTGCCTCAGTTCTGTGTTCACCTTTAACGACATTCAGGTGTGTTTTTTGTCCCTCATATTCCTCCAGAACTGGTATGTCCTGAATAGCTTTACAAACATAGTCTCCAGTGTCATTTTGAACTGTATTTGTGATTTTCAGAAAGGAGCAGCTTTTCTTTGGGGACGTTTGATATTGCCGCTTTTCTTCTGGTATTCTTTCATTATGCTTATACCATAATACTTTAAAAATTTTGTTTCCTTCTTTTGCTTTATTCCAACAGCAGCTGATATTAACAGATTCTCCTTCATTCACAGTGATATTCAATGGGCTCTGAATCACAGACAGCTCCTCAAATGAACCTGTGAGAAACAAACAGTAAGAAAGTCATCAATATTTTATATTTAACAACACTGGGCTGTACGGACGTTTAGAGAAGCATATGAAATTTGTTCCATCAATAAGTGAAAAGAAAAGAATGGCAGATGTAAGCATATGGTACATCTGAATATAAAACTACAACAAAACAAGTAGGCTAGATTTATACAATTAGTGTTCACGTTTTAGAAATGAGACCCAGTGACTGTGACAGGAGATGTATAATAAGTGTAGATCAGATTCCTGTGATATTATAACAAATATCAGCCACTCTAAATTGTACAACGATGTCTTCCTCATAGCAAAAATGTTAATAACATTTAAACCAAATAGACATCATAACCTGATGACAAAATGTCATCAGGGTAGTATCTGTGATACCAAAATAATACATTAACTAATGTATAAACAGTATTAGACAACAAAAAATGCCCTAATTAAACTGATAAACACAAATAAGAAACACAATTTATTTAAATGACTAGCAAAAAAATGTGTTGAGCAACACTGGGGCATCTTGTTAATATAAATTGTACTGTTTTACATTTTAAATTAAACTTATAAAAGGTATTTTTATTACTAAAATACAAGACAAAATATTTGTACTATGTACTGTATACTCAACATCTCAACAAGAAATAATTTGGTAATTCACGCTTGTTTCAGAAGTACAAAGAAAAAACTAAATGTGAAATGAAATGTATTGTCTTGTTTAATGTAAAATAATTATATGCTGTATATATTGTGAACGTTACATTGAGTATGTTAACCAATTAACAAGCTTCATTTTTTCTGAAGGCGTTTAGGGTGAATGTGGCTCTTACCTCCGAAGCAAACGCAGGACAAAATGAGCACACAGACCAGAGGCCAGGAGAACTTCATTTTGAATCGTTTAATCACAAACCCAAACTAAGATAGCATAAGCGCTGTCACACTCGCTCACATTAAAACACACCATCAGTCAATACTTCCTTGAATGTCAGTGTGCCCGAAGGTTTATCTCATGTGATCTCCCCCCTCTCTTTCACTTCTGTCTTCTCGTAAAGATGAAGTGTAAACCAACAACACATTTAGGATCTAACTTTACCTAATTCTTCCCATAACTTTCTGTGTAACTCAATGCATGACTGGTTTGATTTGAATTGATTCAGAATAATATAAAAATTATTAACTATATTTCATAACTGTTACATTTTACAATTTTCCTCTCATTCTGATGTTGATGAAATTTATATTGCAGTACTTTACAATGCAATTCAACACAATGCAAAATCAGCATGACACAATAAATGAATGCAAAGATAGTTTGCTAATGCAAGGATGACATTTTAGTGTCCACTGTAAAGTTCAACATATCAATTTAACTAATTGACATCCTTAACGTTGACTTCTAAATGCATGCTGGGCACTTCATTATAGACATTATGTTCTTCTGCATGCAGTCTTTGCGTGTTAATGAGGTCTTTGGGCCCTTAACCACTGCTGTCTGCTCTGATGCACCTGTGATGCACAACGAGTGTTTTCCGCTGCTGGTTTCACCACTGCTGTATTGCCTAAATACAACAGCAGATGCAATGATAGCCTGACCGAGACAAGCTAGTCATTAGCCACTGAGATAGAGATACAGTGAACAATTAGAGCTACCGTACAACAAATTCTGCATATTCAAGACATAATTGTATTATAACTTTACACATTTGTGCATGTATGTATATTCATTCCAATACTTTTTCCTCAAACTTATTCCACAAGACCTTCCAGATCTGAGCTCATTATGAGCGCTAAATTATTTGAAAGATTATACCTCAGCTTCATCCATTTGATATGGCAGGGAATCTACTCACAGGGTACTTTGCCAGGAAGTGGTCAACACAACGTTTTGATAAACAGGAAGTCCTTCAATAACTGTGTGGGCTTGTGGTTATCTATCTCAAACTAGTCTATTGAAGAAAACTGCAGGGTTGTTAGCTGTAAGTTTCATTTGTTTCCAGTTGTTTCCTGTTTTCAGTTAGATTTTCTGACCAAGAGGCGAATTTGATCAAAAAACAGTTAAAAGAGTAATATTGTGAAATATTATTATAATTTAAAGTAACTTGTTTTCTATTGCAATATATCCTAAAATGTAATTTATTCATGTGATCAAAGCTGAATTTGCAGCATCATTCCTCTTCAGTGTCACATGATCCTTCAGAAATCACTCTAACATGCTGATTTGATGCTCAAGAAACATTATTATTAACAATACTGAAAATAATAATACTTTTTTAAACAATTAGAAGAAGAAAAAAGTTCACCCTTACGAAAGGAAAATATATTTACCAATACATTTCTTAAAATATATTGTAATATATTATTTTCCCTTTTTATTTTCTAATATATTATATATTTGAATACATTGAATAATATATTGAATATACATATATTATATAATATATTACAAAATATACAAATGATTGCCACTTTCAATATATTGCAATATATTGAAAAAAAAAATTAAATCCCATATATAAGAATATATGCCTAATATATTACATGATATTTTCCAATATACTGCAATATATTTTTGTTTCATAAGGACAGGGTATTTTTACTTACCCTGGAAAACAATATAAACCATATAAATATGATAATCTTTCAGTAATATGGTATGTATATCTCATGTACCTGATGGCATGAGTGTGACTTTAAACAGCCTTGTATTCTCAGGTGGAGAGAAAGCAGAGGAAATACCCCTTCAGACAAAGCTTAAACAGATCTCAGTCTTCCTTCAAGCACCGGCCAACTAAATTCCCAAGACAACAACGAAAACCTCAAAAACAACTGGAAGAGATTCCCCACCAGATAAAATAAGACTCACAGTTTTCTCAGAAACCGCACTCACACTAGAACACATTTCCGCACTTCAAACACTCTCCAGCAAACGATTATTCTTTCTTCACCACTCAATAGAGAGTTTTGAATAGACCTCTTAGTAATAACCTCCATCAAGGCTCCTCCCACATTCATTTTCATCGTGGTCCTCCCCTGAATGCATGGAGAAGACTGACACAGAAGAGAACTAATTGTTGAACAAAGTCGTTATTTTTGTTTTGTATTTTCGTAGCTTCGTAACATTACGGTTGAACCACTGATGTCAAATGGACTGTTTTAATGATGTTCTTACTACCTTTCTGGGCCTGGAACATTTCAGTTGCATTGCTGTCTATGGAGGGTCAGAAAGCTCTCGGATTTCATCAAAAATATCTTAATTTGAGTTCCTGAAGGTCTTGCTCATTTGGAACAGCATGAAGATGAGTAATTAATGACAAAATTTTAATTTTGGGGTGAACTGTCACATTAATGTTATCGCTTTTGACTTACACATGTCCCAAATTATTATTATTATTATTATTCTGTCTTTCTATTTATTTATTTAGATTTTTCTTTTGCCTTATTACATCTGTGATCAAAAATTACTACACTGAAAAACAAAATAGTGTAGAAAAAATGTACACTCAAGTAGGAGGACTCAAATTATGTTTTCTTCTAAAACATACTCCAATAATCTTTTATTATTTACAACCCTGAAAATAATTTTTTCGAGTGTAGGCTACAAAAAATCGATTTGTATATTATGTTATGGTATATTTTTACTAAATATTAAATCTCTTTATCATCTTGTTGTCTCTTATTTAGCACAGGGTTTGTATTTCTTCGTGTAACTGAATAATCGTGTATGCCTTATCAGAACCTTTGTTTTTTTAATGTATATAGCAAAAATGATCCATAAATGATGCTTTAAAAAAAAAATGTGCACAAGCACAGAAAATCACCAATCAGCTCCCAAAATTAATTATATAGCATAATGAGGGATTTACAATCAGTTTTTAACCAGAAACACAATTGGGTAAAGTACAAGGGTTAAATTTGACTGGAGATCTAAACAGTACTGAATCTGAAATATCTCTTATTCATTTCACATCCTAACATTTTCAATTAGAATGAATCCTAAAACATAATTTTAGGATTTTAAGTTTTCAGTGCAATTCTTGCATGTTTATGAGCATTAAATCAGCTTTTCCTGTCACGTACACCTCATATCCTAAGATTATTATGACCTTTCCACGTTTTCTAAAGCTTGGGCTTCCTGCGAGAAGATGGCAACAGCATCCTGACATGAAATCATCGATGCAGCACCACACAGCGCTTCACCTGACAGCACGAGAGCAGGAGAAGACGATGATCTCATCTTCAAGTCAAGAGCCTTCATACAGCCCTGTGCACCTGCTCTTACACGGTCTCCTAGCAACCAGAGCGCCAGAGACAGAGATTGATTCTTCAGCCGCTTTACGAGTATTGTGTGTCTGATCATGGCAGTTAAATGTTGGCTAATTGAATTGTGTTTTTTTTTTTTTTTTTTGGAGCACTTTCGAGGCTGACGCCATGTTTGAGCTCGCATCTCACAGCTCGAGCGCTACTAAAATCATCCTCACAGGCATTTTAGCCAAGACTGTTTAATTCAATTCACTTCCATTCTGAGAGGCCTTATCGATATGATGAACGATCATACGTTATTATAACACTCACAGATTCTTTCACCGATTTTCTTACACTTGCCAAGATTCTGGTTACAGAGATGAGCATATTTATAAATACACAATGGCCAAGATAATGTAATTAATAAAACACATAAAAATGAAGCAAAACATAGACATCCATGTTCTTGAATATAAAATCAAACAGATCCTATTGATTTGGTATTATTGTATACAATTCATTATTTTTGCATTGTAAAGAATTACATTTAGTTTCCAGTCTTTTCCTCAAATTACATCAAGAAATATAAGTCTCCATTAATTTATAGTCTTTAAAATCATGAAATCCATAGTGAGTCTATTTACTTTTCATACACATTCATGTCAGCGTTATTTTAAAATTATCTGATATACTACTACAGTTTTTTCTTAATATTTTGAATTTGTTTTATTTTTAGATTTTGTTTTCATTTTAATTTTAGCTAAAGATTTAATTTTGTTGTCTTTTTCATCTTTTTTAATAAATTTTTTATTTTTATATATTTCTATAAATGTATTTGTACACAATTCAAATGTGTGTTCTTATATATAAAAAAAAAAAAATATATATATATATATATATATATATATATATATATATATATATATAAAATGATGAATTTAAACAAAAAAACAATAAATAAATAAAAAATATTATTAATAAAAATAATAAGAAAATAATAAATAGCGTTAAAATTATTACTTTCTCTACTGATAATAAAGGCCCTGTGGGAAGGAAAAATAAAAATATTTAATTATATTAATCAGCAATATCACAGCCTAACATGTTTTAACTGAATCACAAGCCAGTGTGCAAATTAAAGTCCCGTGCTACATTATTTCTCAACGAATATTCCCTCCCTCAGAAATACCTCACAATAGCAAAGTTAAATGTGTTGCGAATGCTGTTTTATTTTTGAATTATGTAAACGGCTCAAAAGCTGCTGTAAGGTCCCCTGTATGTTTAATTGTTTCACGGTTCTGCTGTTTGAGAACCTGCTGATAAATTATTCACACAACTTTAGGGGGAAATGTCTCCCTTGAAGCTCATTGTATGTAAAAGGAAATCAACTCAGGGAAAGGAAGTGTATTTTCCTTAATTCCCAAAGGGATCCTCCACAGAGATTTTTGTGTCAACACCAAACTTAAATTTTTTGGACAACATTAAACCCACTACAGCAGTAAAAATCTTTTTTTTTTTAAGGAAACATTAGTGATTTTGCCCATGCAAAACTTGTCCCTGTGATGAGGAGTTGTACGTTTCAAACAGGAAGTGAGTACACATACCGTAAATATCATTGCTTAAGGTCCTTTACAGCACAGGATTGATGTTGCCCTCTGAATGAACTTCCTGCCTCTATAATTCTCACCTTTGAATTGATGAACTCTCTGATATGAATACATTTACTTTCATTTCCCCTCTCGCTCAGTTTCTGTGCTACGGGGCAGAAACAGTAAAGTAAGATTATATTAGATACTAACAAATATCATTAAGTGTGTACACAAACACACACACGTACAAATGTTCCCACATTAGGTGATTTAGATTCCCACTAAGTACTGCTTTTACTGTCACAACATTAATCACTGCAAAGCAAAACACACATTATCACAGGACTCTTCTCGTAGTCATGGACACTACAGCAACAAATAACATATACATACAGGAGAAACTGAAGTGGAAGAATATAGTTCTTTATAACAGATTTATGCTTTCATCCTGTTACTTCACACACACACACACAGACACACACACACAGCTGTTTATGAAGTCTCACAGGTGCAGTGTCTTTTGGGATGCAGTCCTTTGTGAGTTTGATTTTTATCCACCTCAGAAACTCCCACATTCACTCCCAAAAATGAACATTAGTTGAAAATGTTCTCACCCTCAGGCCATTCAAGATGTAGATGAGTTTGTTTTTTTGTTTTTTTTATCAAATTTGGAAAAATGTAGCATTTCATCACCAGTGGATCCTCTGAAGTGAATGGGTGCCGTCAGAATGAGAGTCCAAACAGCTGATAATAACATCACAATAATCCACACCACTCCAGTCCAATAATTACCATCTTATGAATTGAAAAGTTGTTTGTTTGTAAGAAACAAATTTGTCATTAAAACATTTTTACTTCAAACCATCGCTTCTGGCCAAAATGTGAGTCTATCATTCATGATTACGTTTCCTCCAGTGAAAAAGCCTTTCTGCTGCTTGTATTTAACTGTTTTGGACTGTAGTTTTTGCCTGTAAATGGTGCTTGATCTGCATATTTCTCTCCTAATTCAGACATTTCTTTAAACTGGAGAAAGCAATATTATGAATAGAGACTTGTGTTTTGTCCAGAATCAATGGTTTGAGGTTAAAAACATCTTAATGATGGATTTGTTTCTTATAAACACACAGCTTTTGACAAGACACAAACTGATGGTCTGGAGATTACTGTGGATTACTTGTGCATTACTGTGTTGTTTTTTATCAGCTGTTTGGACTCCCATTCTGACGGCACCCATTCACTGCAGAGGATCCATTGGTGAACAAGTGATGTCATGATACATTTCTCCAAATAGGATGTAAAAACAAACTCATTTGCATCTTGGATGGCCTGAGGGTGAGTACATTTTCAGCAAATTTTCATTTTTGGATAAAGTGAATCATTTCAGCCAAGAGAATGATCAAACTGCCTATTAAACAGTTATTACCATATGAACATCACTATCTTTACATGTGAGAGCCTGATAATGGCTCTGTTGCTTTAAGATGCTCACTAGCCACTTGTCTCTCCTGCTTTTGTTATTGATTAAATTCCCTGCCCTTCAGGGGTCTGAATGTGGATAAGATCATAAAACCTTATATTGATTCCCCGTAATGTGGAATTCTATATTGAATCGTGAATTTAATGCGAAATATAATCAGTGAAACAAAAGAGCCTTGTTCTGTCCTGCAGCTGAAAAGAGATTTTAATGTGTAAATGATTTCAAGACAAAGGAGAACAGTGCCCCCTGTTGGTGAATACTATTTCTTTAATATACTATGCTGTGCATATAGTATGTGAATTTCCTGTATGCACATAATGCCTGAACGAAAACCTATTACATTTATTAAAATGTGCAATATACAACAAAACACACTGCATGGCTTACTGTCTCCCACAATACATTGCAGCTGACCTTTTATTCCCATTGTGATAAATGGACCAGAAGTAATAAAAACTATTTTTATAATCTCGTTTTTGTCTTATTATGTAATTGATCTGCCAGCATTTAAACAAAAAATAGATTATACATGTAAAAAACAGTACTTCATTTTATTATATAGTTATTTTTTAGAGTAACATTCAGTTGTTTTATAAAAAAGTATATTATGCTCATTCCTTTATTAAAAATACAGTAAAAGAGAAATAATGTGAAATATTATTACAAAAAAAAAAATGTTTTCTATTTGAAAATGTAAATAAATGTAATTTATTCCTGTGACTCAAGCTGAGTTTTTAGCATCATTACTTTAGTCTTCAGTGTCACATGATCCTTCATAAATCATTCTAATATTCTGATTTACTGCTTTAGAAACATTTCTTATTATTATTAATGATGAAAACAGTTGTGCTGATTAATTAATTAATTATTATTTTTATGATTATTATTATTATTTTGTGGAAACCATGTTACACTTTTTACAGGGTTTTTGAATAAAAGAAAAGCATTTACAGAACATTTTTGTAACAATTGTCACATTTGATCACTTTCTTAAATCTTTGATGAATAAAATGTATAATTTCTTTTAAAAATAATAATAAATTGCTAGCATTTTAAGTAGCTATGTCCAACTCACAAACAACACTGTTATGTACTGGGTTGATTATATTCTGCCTACTATAAATATCAATTACAAAATCATTACAGCAGGAATTACTCTCAGAAAAATAAATCTGAAGTAAAATATCTTAAAATTTTCCATTCCAATCAGACAGTAACATTGCATCACACTGTGAGATGCAGTGATCTAAACCAGCTTCAAACAGCAGCACTTAACTAAACTATGCTTCTGAGAACATTAGTGACTCCTGATGTAAATGAATCAGTGAAGTGTTTCTCTTATTCAGTTCACTGAAACAAACTGTCCAAACAAACCGACTCACTGAAATGAATCATACTTCTCAGCACGAGCCAAGTGTTCTTCATCGATGCGTAACAGACAATAAAAATAATGGCTGAATCTTTTCTGCGGCACATGATGGAGCAGGATGTCTAAAATCCCTCCTGCAGAAATTGAAGTGTAATGGCCGGATATCTGTCTCAGAGACACGCTCGCTAACCTCCGTCCTGCTGCGCCTGAGCAAAGACCTCCTCATCAAAAACACTTTACCCACAGTTCCCTGCAGGGTGTGTGAAGTTTATTCTGTGATCTGAGACACAACAACAACCACAACAACAAAAAAACCTTACTGAACTGTACTTTCGTAAAGAAAAAAAAAATCAATACAGCTTCTGCCCTTTGCCATAGATGTGGGCCACTGCAGAGTTGCTACAAGTTTTTTATATATATATATATATATATATATATATATATATATATATATATATATATATATATATATATATATATATATATATATATATATATATATATAGTTATTGTTTTGACAGTGAAAATTGCATTGCATACAATAAATAAATTTGCTAACTATAGTTTACATGCACTAGAATTAAAAACAATAAAGGATCTATTAATCTTCAGTCAGTGCTAATTTTTTACATTTACTAATGCATCATTAAAATCCAAAGTTGCATCTGTTATAATATTTAATGCACTAACATGAACCAACAAGAATCATATTTATATTAACTAACATAAAAAAATAAATACTGCATCAAATGTTGTTGCTCACTTAATATTAGCTAAAGCATTAATCCATGTTAACTAACTGAACATTACTGTAAATTGTTACCAATAAATGTGTGAAAAAGTCTTTAAAGTCGTAAAAGCAAGTAAAATCTTTTTTTAAATAATTATTTTCTTATATTTTATATAGATAGTGATATTTAATATCAATGCAGTACCCATGTACTCCACACCTTATCAGGGTGTTTTTTATTCATAGGAAAATACTGTTCTCAGATGATACAGCAAAACGCTGGCTATTTTACAGTTATTTACCCTAGAGAATACAGCAAGGGTTAACAGTGCAGACACTGTAACTTTATTAGCATTAGTTAATGTAGAAGGTATTATAAATTAACAATAAACAACACTTTTAATGCATTTATTATCTAGGTTAATGTTAATTCATGAATAAACTATACCGTTCATTGTGAATTCATGTTTGTTCACTAAACCTGAAGTTAATATACAATTTTAAATGTTACAAATGTAACCAGTTTTAACTAACTAAACCTTATTTGTAAAGTTTTACCAAATAAATGTATCCTTAAAACCAGGCATAAAAATATTCCAAATTTATTTAAATCTATTTTCAAATATTTTGAATATTTTTTTTTTGGTTTTTTTTACTAAATCCAAATATTTGTATTAAAATATTTAGGTAACACTTACATCATTAACATGCTGTAAGCATGATGAACTAACAATAAACAACAAATTTACAGCTTAATGTACATTTATAAATATACTTCTGCTCATTGCTAATTCATGTTTGTTCATTAAACATGAACTTATTATACAACTTTAATGCTAAAAAAGCATTAGCATACGGAGAAATTAACATTCTAGAGACTAACCTAGAAAATAAATGTTGTAAATCTACAGTTCATTGTAATTTCATGATACCTAATGCCTTAATTAATGTTAATAAATGAAACCCTGTATTAAGTGTCTAAATCAAAACAGGATGAATGTAACAATGAAACAACACAAATTTCTCGGGAAATATCATTTGCTAGCAGCCGATTTACTCCTCAATTTCTCTGGGGACTAAAAAGTTGTGGGGTTTTTTTTTACTTTGGGAGCCTCTGAACCATAGCCAACTACAAAAAATGGTAAAATGTACTCTGCTAAAATAGACATCCAGATATTTTTGGGAGTGTACAGTATATTCAGGTGAGGACAAAGTCTTTTCAAGGGGACAACGTAAAAGTTGTGTGTGTGTGTTTTGAAGTTAGACTGAATAAAACAAACTTTGGAGGCCAAAGACAAACATGGCTACAAGGTTGGCTTTGATTAAGCTGACCGTGTGTTTGTGCTTGTGTGTGTGTGTGTGTGTGTGTGTGTCCCGTGTGCCCTACTCCAGGGTCAAACATACACATAGATTAATTTATTCAAAAGGCATATTAACGAAATCTCTGCTGAGTTAAAGGTGCCCTTGTAACTGGGTTTACAGGGACCTTCTGCCTGCAATAAATCACTCCAAAAACATCCATAATCTAAAAACAATTATCAGCAAGATAAATCTGCTGCCGTTGAAAACTTTGGGTCATATTTCATCAGAGGAAATTGGCAGCTCAAACCATAGGGAAACAAACTTGTTTAGCGGCACATATCTGATTTCGTTCATCGACCATTCCTTATTTTTTCTCCCTCTCGATCTTTCACTTTCCACTCTTTTCTTATCATCACTAAATCACTGGTAATGATGCTCCTGTGCAATTTCCTAGATTTTCCCTCAGTCTCACATCTATCTCACTTGAATACTAACACGTTCATTTAAATACTCATCACCTTCATCTCTCTAGCTTAAAATGCCTCTCTTTATTCCGCATTGGTTTCACAGATTGACATTCAGGTAAAGTATAAGAGACGAGGGCTGGTTGGGACGATTTTCATTCTTTTTTTAATCTCTTGCTGAATAATCATTAAAGAAATAGTTCACTCAAAAATGAAAATATGCTGATCATTTACTCACCCTCAGGCCATCCAAGTAGATGTGTTTGTTTATTAAAGTTAGAGAAAATTATAGCAAAACTTCACTTTTTAAGCAATGGATCCTCTGCAGTGAATGGGTGCCGTCAGAATGAGAGTCTGGTAAAAACATCACAATAATCCACAAGTAATCCTCACCAGTCCAGTTCATCAATTAACATCTTTGTTCATTTTAATCAATTAACATTTTGTCTTGCATATCAAGGACATTAATTGTGTTTTGACAGCCGTATATGTAAATTGGTCAAATCCTATTTTACTCCAGTTAGTAAAATGAATGTGTATTAGGTCAGATTTGTGTTTGTTTCTGTGCTTTGTTAATAAATGAAGTGCAAATGTCAGTCATTTGGCAGGAAAGCTTTAATATGCAGGTGCTGCAAAGGTATAAAGCCACATTCAGCCCTAAATAACTCTGTCAAAATGATCAGAGAGCAACGAGGAAAGAGAGACAGTGTGTCTGCGACTGCGTAGGTGTTTTAGGCAGACGAGAAGAGACAGCAGGTAAAAATTATAATGACAGCGAAACACATCTGAATCATCCTCCACATCACACCCATTCTGTCTCCAGCTCTTTTCCTCCCACACACGCATGCACATGCTCTCTTCACAATGATTCACACACATGCAGGATCACAATTTTACAGTCCAGACTTTGCAATGATACAATACACTGCTGCAAACTTCTTAGATGGTAAAAAAATAGATACATTAAAATAAAAAATGTCCATAGAGAGTTAATGTGATGAACTACAGTAGAGCTGTCTGTGGTTACTCAGTCACCTGTTTGAACTAAAAATGATGAAAAAAGGTGAAGTTAGTTTTGAGTAAATGATCAGCACAGCATTCAGAAACTCCAAACACACAACAAAACATCAATGCGCCTAATGGTTTTCTGGAGCGAGAAAAGTCAGTGTGCATGGATTCTTACACTAACAGCGTCACCATGTGTACAAAACCTGCCACACCATCCACAGCACTAGAACTGCTTAAGTTTATTTAATAAAATGAATAAATATCTGCATTCAGCCTTTTTACATATTCGTCCCTTCAGAATTAAAAATTTAAGAGAACTTATACATTTGACTGTCTGCTTTAGAGTGTGAATGAATAATTGAATGGCTTATGATCATTAACTAAAACTATTTAAAAAAATGTTTGTTAATTGAAATAGATGTTAAATAAAACAAAACATAAGTATTATTATTATTATATGAATATTTTATACTAAGTGAAAAAAAATTTTACTGAAAGTTTAAGCACTAAAATTAAAAACAGGAAATCAATCAAAACAAAAACAGAAATGAAAATTCATTAAGTGTTACAATATTTTCTAATAATAAAAATGGCAAACACACACAACAAAATTACTAAACTAATAAAATAATAATAATAATAGTAATAAAGTAAAATAAAATAAAAAATGAAATAAATGAAAATTAATAAATGAACATTTGGATAAATGAAGAAGAATTTATCATATATTCTATTTTATGAGATTATTTTCTAACTATACCCAAATTCTGTATTATTTATGATCATTATTACTTATTGTATTTAAGAAAGAAATTAATTGGGGGGGAAGGAGGCCGAGTTATTTTTTTAACTCAAATGCTGGGTTTTTATTGGGTTATTTTTTTTATATTTTAACCTATGTGCTGGGTAGCTTTTCTGTAACTACATTGCTGGGTCATTTTTAACCTTTAAAGCTGGGTTGTTGGTTTTTTGTTGTTGTTTTTCCTCTATTGAGCCTCTTGACGAAACAGTGTTGCCACCTTAGCAATTTTGTTGCTAGATTTTGCAACTTTTCAGACTACCCTAAGCAACTTTTTTTCAAAAAGCACCTAGCAACAAATTTTACTCTTTAAAAAAAAAATCTAAATTACACAAAAAGAGGAAACCACTGAACAGCCAGCCAGCCAAGCAGCACATCAACCTGGAGAGAGATGGAGACAGATGCTTAACAGAACAAGCTTCAATTGTGCATTAAGTTTCCAAATGGTCAATAATGTATGTGAATTTATGATACAGCTTGTTATTAACTTGTATACTGTATACAGTGGGACTCGAAAGTTTGGGCACCCCTTGCAGAATCTGTGAAAATATGAGTAATTTTCAAAAAATAAGAGAGATCATACTAAATGCATGTTATATTTTATTTAATACTGTCCTGAGTAAGATATTGTACATAAAATATATTAACATTTAGTCCAAGTTTAGTAACATTTAGAAAACTTTTGGAATTTGAAGATCAAGGTAAATTGTACTTAATTTGTGTACCAGGAAACATACAAGTATCTTCTGTTGCTTACGAAGGGCAGAACTAAATGGAAAAAATATATATTTCAACAAAATAAGACAAATTTGGCCATCTTCATACAGCTCTTAATTCATCTTGTTTCCTTCTGGAGCATCAGTGAATGTTTGAATCTTTTTAAATAGTTGTGTTTGAGTCCCTCAAATGTCCTCAGTCTGAAAAGATGTATCTCAAAATCATAAAGTCCCTGCTGGAAAGGGTTCAAATATGCAAAGACGCTGGAAAACTGAAGAATCTGCAGGACCTTAAAGATTTTTCTGAAGAACGCTGCTCAGTTTAACTGTTCAGAACAAACAAGGGACTCATGAACAACCATCACAAAACAGAAAGACAGTCGAGGATCATCAGGTAACAGAACACAGTACTAAGAACCAAGGGTTCCCAAACTTTTGAGTGGGGTTATTTTAATAATTTCAGCATTTTTTTGTCTTGTGGACTAAATGTTAAAATCTTTTATGTACAATATCTTACTCAGGACAGTACTAAATAAAATATAACATGCATTTAGTATGATCTCTCTTAGTTTTTGAAAATTACTCACATTTCCACAGATTCTGCAAAGGGTGACCAAACTTTCAAGCCCCACTGTAAATAATTGTTGTTCAGTTAGATAGACTGTAAAACACTGAAAAGCTACTAGTCCTTTTCTGCCAGGATTTTATCCTTTAAGTTGTAACCCTGTAACCTTAAAACAAAATACAATGTGGAATTTTAAATACAGGTAAAACAAAAATAATTAATTAATTTTTTACTTAAATGAAAATGCTACTTTTAAATTTTCCTTCTTTATTTATAAAATGTTTGTTAAACAAGTTTAAATGTATTTAATATTGTATATGCCGTATTCATCCAAATAAATTCAATATATCTTCTATTTTATCCACAGGTGTTCTTGTGTAATAATATATGTTTATCTTTTGATTATTACTACTGCCTATAGTAATTATTTGTGTGATTTTTAATTTCCAGCCCATTTTAATCTAGCAATATACCGTAATCATTCTAAACAATATATGACTTAAATAAAACAACCCAGCATGGAGAGTAAAAATGTCTAAACAGCTGGGTCAAAATAACCAAGCGTGTTCTGTCCAACAATAAGACAGCGTTGGGTTGCCAAATAACCCAAGTTAGAGTGTGTGCATACAGTATATATAGAGAGAGAGAGAGAGAGAGAGAGAGAGAGAGAGAGAGAGAGAGAGAGAGAGAGAGATGTACAAAAATGTGTGAATTGAAAGACAAAAAAGTATATAAGTAGAAGTAAAAAAAATAATTGTAAATATTAATATAAAAAATACCTTGATAAAATAACACTGTGATGTTTCTAGTAATTGTTGATGATTCCTCTATTCCAGGGGGGAAAAAAACGAGAGTCTCAGTTTCAGGAATAGATAAAAAGATAATAATCTAATCTAAAGATAATTTAGTAAATCAGATTTATGATGCATAAATAAGAGTTGAGTGTAAAATTAAAGGATCGGCAGAGTTCATATCTGTGTGATGATGGCTGAGCAGAGGTGAGCTTGATCCTGTGAGGAGTGAAACACAGAATCAACCAAAGGAAAGAGAAATGAATGTTGAAAATGTTCTCTCTGACTGAAGTTAATCCACAAAATAATAATACAAAAATCATCTCATGGAGCATTTATCTTCCTAAAGCACTATCTGCCTGATTGTAACAAAAATAATGCTGAGATTAAATAGCTGTATTAGTTATATTAAATAATTAATAGCTGTAAATAAATCATCTTCAGTAGGCCTATATCAAAATTGTGTTTATAATAGCAGAAATACACTTTTAAACTTTTAAACTTTAAAAATCATTAACATTTGAGCTTCTTTGACTAGATTTAGAAAATATGAGAACATTTTGAGAAGAAAGGTCAGAATGGCAAGGAATAAACGGTTTTTGAAACCATGCCTTTTTTCTTGCGTTAATATTTCAAGTATAGGTCTCTGCAGGAAAGTAATGGGAGTTACCAGATCAGGGTGTTTTTAGACCATGATACCTGATGGACTGACTGACATAGTGAATGATAAGTTTAGGGGTGGGGTTGGGTAAGGGGGATCATTTTGATTGCATGATTTAGAAACACCCAGTTTGAAAACACCTACAAGGTCATAAACGCCCACTTTTGCTCTGTAGAGACCTAAGTCTCCAATATTTGGGTGGCATTACGCAAATAATTTCACATAGTGACGTAGATATGTGGGCCGTGTTTGAATGAGCCGTTTAGGGGACGTGGCAGAGTATTAACTTTGATAATAATAATATCTCTTTTGATTTGAGACTTTAGTCTTTGCAACTTTACAGATCTTCTTCGTGCACCAAGAGCTGATAGCACTCTAAAGGAAAAATTTAAATCGCATTATATGACCCCTTTAATTTCACAACACAATTCTAGTTATGCGGTACTGTGTCTTTAAGTGATTTCTGAAGGTGCACGAGACGGCTGCGCGCGCCCGCTCCCGTGTGTAGACGCTCCAAAAAATGTGTTAAGAATCACAAAAGCTGGATCTGTAACACTGGAAGATAAACGCAACAACTGTTCATCATTCGCAAGGTGAGCCTCATCTCGTTATCTGTCGCTTGCATGCAGCGGGTTGTTACTTCTCTGATGTTTTTCGTTAGAGAGAAACAATACAAAGAAGGTTTTGGAAAATGAACCGGCGAGAAGTGAAGAGGCCCCTTGAGCGTCTCACCGCTCAACGTTACATCTCAAGGCGAACTTTAGCTTTCCTCCTTCCCCTTCTTTGCTACATTTAAACGGGGTGGTTTATTAAATGTCACGTTTAAACGCACGACTTCCGGGGTTCCCCCTAACAGAAGCTCTTTTGAAACTAAACGAGTGTAAACACGGCCGGAGACACCGTGGCCGGCAGGCGGAAGACGCTCGTTCCTCTACGGTGTCTCTTAGCTCCGCTCCCCGGTTTAGAGTGCATGCAGAGCCGCGAGCTGCGCGGAGGGAGAGCCCGGTGCGCCGGTGAGACGGAACTCTGACTGCGGGACTGCAAAATCACAGTAAAACATTACAAGTTTCTTACGGTGAAGTGCAAAGGAGATACAAAGTCTCCGTTCAGCTGAGGGAGTTATTTTGTCATAACTTACGGGAGATTATTGTCTGAGGAGGTGAAGCGGTTGAAGGCAGCGAAGGAAGGGGCCTCGGCTACGGTACTGCTCGGGTATCGATGCATGCACGTTAGCTTACGCGCCCTTAAAATTAGCAATAGGAATTTATATGAATACAGCCATTCTGATTTATCTTGACGATTCGGATTCGTTAACAGTTCCATTAGTGATTCTTTTAGTACTTTGTACGGATAAGTAAGTTACTTTAAATGAATGTAATTCTTGTTCACATTTATTATCCTCAAGTGATGTTAACTTTCAGCAAACGTAACAAAGCACAAATAATTTTTACACGGATTTCTTGGTGTAAATCATTCCAATAATTTATTGTAACTATATATTTAAAGATCAGTAAATATAAAAATACATTGAATTTAGTCATTCATATAAAACGAATCGAAGCTCATAATTTTTGTGATATAGACAAAGTAGACTGTAACTACACTTAACTATGCCTTAACTACGACATAACACACTGACATTTCTAGGCTAATTAGAAGTAAATAAAGTAATAATTTACAGTTCAGTGAGTCAGATTCATTCAGCATAAGCTCGGAGTCACAAGTGATTCACTAAAAGAATCAGTCCATAAGAGTCATTCGTTCAAAGCTCGTACCACTGCGGACAACACCGGTAGTGTTTGATTCACTAAAAAGAACCGGCTCATTAATGTGGATTTCGAACATCGCTGTTTGTTCGTACACGATAATTAGTTTGCAAAAAAAATAAAATAATAAATCACAAAATTTGGTTTGCTATTTCTATGTTTATAATATCAAGTGCCACTGAAACATCTGTTCTGGTGTTAAAGCTAACAAATCTTAACATTACAGAACATGATATTTATAATATTAATAGCCATAAATTTGTTAGAAAAAGCCAATAAAGCTGAATATCCCTCACAAATTTTTTTATGTATAATTGCAATACACCTCCTGTAAGCATTCTATTAAAATTTAATTGTGATTTACCAGTCTACATAGAACAAAAACACTAGGATAAATATTGCATTAGTATTAGCCATACCACTAAGTGAAAGACCAATTTTTTTAATAAAAAAATGTAAAGAGTACAGGATTATATGGTTAGCTGCATATTTTATTTGCTTTTATCATTGTTTTTCTCTGCTGTCTTTGACCCAGCCGTGACCCATATTTGAGTTGTAGGCCCACTAATTTGCCCTGGAGGTTGGGGAGCCCAACCATAATTTTTATACCAGGCTCTGTAAATTTTTGTGACAGCGCTGCCTGTAATAGGCAGACTGTGGAATGTTGTAACATCTGTTTGCTTTATTTCAGTAACACTTTTTTTTTTTAATTACAATTAGTCTTTTAAATAATTTGTCCTAAATATGTGCTCACTAATTGTTAATTGTGAGCTTATACACTATCCCAAGGTTGTTACAACCCTTCCTTTCTGATACGCAATTGTTCTAGTTCTTTTTTTTTTTGTTCTTTCTCTCAATATACATTTTAGATGAAAGTTTTGAGCAAATGTGCATTTCAAATTAAATGAAAATCTGCTGATGATAAAAGTTCTGTAAATTCACATTTATAACCTGACTGCATTAAAATTATAATCCATTACTGATGTGAATTTTGTTGTTTTTTAATTGTTGTATGATGTTGATTTCATCCCTGTAGATAATTTGTTCAAATGACAAACTTCAACTCTCCCTTGTCCCATCTACCATTAATGTTTTGTAAAGAATGTATCCCTGATATTTTAAATGATGCTCTAATCACTCTTCTAAACACTGCATGCAATGTTTTAGAATTAAATGTTATTAATGTTGTTAAAATGACAACTTCTGTTCTTTGCATTTAAGAATGTAAACAAGATCACCGGTGGAGCTTCCCCATGCACCTACATCCCTTTCATTCCGACCTTCTAGAATGTTCCTGAAGACAGTTCCTCCGGTGGTGGCTATTCACTCGGAATGGAGATCCAATAAGAGCTGCATCCTGCCTCTCTTTTTCAATGACAGTGCTTCCGACAGCGACCTTGCTTCTGTTAGCGGCACCCCCATCCCACAGAAGATCCAGATGATTATAGAGAGCCTCCACAGCACCCAGTCTTCGGACATGAGCGAAAACATGCAGACCGAAAAGGCTTCTCATTCCAGCCATGAGGCTGACTACAAGGGTCAAATGCGACTCATGGACACTTCTGCACGATCCAGGCGAACAGGGGCAGACACTAAGCCACAGCTTGCCAGATCTGATACTGGTGATGATTCGGATAGTGATGATTCTGTGGACAGAGGCATTGAGGAGGCCATTCAGGAGTATCTGAAGGAGAAGGTGGACCACAAGCGCAAAGGGGATCCGATGGCAAGTTCGCCCCCAGCGCCCAAGCTTCAGCGTAGGGAACCAACTGTCCAAGATGCTGCTAAACACACACATTCCACTAGTGGTAAGGTGCTAATTGCTAGCAATAATATACAGAGAGCCTTGAGTGGGACGCAGCCCCTTAAGAAGAAAGTCAAGAAGAAGAAGCTAAGCAAAGAAAATCCCTTTAAGAAAGCAGACACAAGTAAAGTTTTGCCTGTAAAAAGTCTTCCTCCACCCAGAGCTAAGAAAGGATCTTCCTCGTCTTCAGAGATGGACAGATCTCCACCTCGTCTCGTCATTAAAGAGGAAGAGGAATGGCTCGATTCAAGCAGCGATGATGGAATTGAAGAGGAGATTCAGAGATTCCAGCAAGAGAAAAAACAAAAACAGGAAGGTGAAAATGATGCCCTGAGATCTTCACGACAAAGGGAGCACTCTGAATCGAGCAGCGATGAAGGTATTGAAGAAGCAATCCGTCACTTCCAGGAACAAAAAGACAAGCAGAAGAAAAAGAAAAGTCCTCTCAAATCTGTCCAACTTGTGCCTGTGCAACATATCAAACCAGCCGTCGCTGCTTCCGAATGCATGAGCACTGAGCCACTCAAAGCACTGTCCAAGAAGAGCAAGAAGAAGTTGATAACTAAGAAGTCTAATCTCCCTACACCACTGGGTGTAAGCCACTTTTTGAACAAGTGTACATCCCAGGGCTCTAAAGTCAAAGAGTGTGCCCCACCCCCTTCAAACTCAAAACAAACCGAACATCAGATCCATTCCAGTCTGAAGGTCAACACTGCTGAGCTGATGTGTGCTGAAGCCATTCTAGACATCTCCAAAACTGTCATGCCAGAGGTGTTTGAGTCCAACTTAAGCATTGCTAACAGAAATTTGCTTCAGATGCCGACATTCTCCACTGTTGCACCAACTGTAGATAAAAGTGATGAAAGCTCTGTTGACAGTGAGGACGGGATTGAACAAGAGATAAGGAAATTTTTGGAGGATAAAGCAAAGATGAACAAAGAGCTTCCTACAACGACAGGTGCACCTCCAACAGCTTCAGGAGATCCCACCACAAGCAAAGAGCCAAAGAAGAAGAAGGAAACCCAGCCGAACAAAGCAGTGAGGCTCTCCCTGTCAAAAAAACGCAAGTTCAAAGAAGAACAAAGCAAACTTTCTAGAGATAGTGACTTGGTTTTGAATATTAAAGAGGAACCTCCAGGGACAACTCTGAAGTATTGTGACTCCACCAGACCAGAGCTTTCAGTCTCTCCCACTGTGACATCCCATTCAAGTAGTCTAACCACCAAGAAAATCAGCAAACTGAAGCAGAACTCCCCACCTCACAAGGGTACGGATAGTAGTGTACTCAAAGACAAAGTTTCCACTTACAGTATGTCCAGTCCAAAGACTGCGATTGGCTCAGAGAGAAATGACAGCAGTGACAAAAGCAGCTCCCTGGACAGTGATGAGGATCTAGATGCCGCAATTAAAGACTTACTTAAGACAAAGAAAAAAGTCAAAAAGAAAGTGAGGGATATGAAGGTGAGGAAAAGCACCAGACCTTCCGAGGCTTCATCTTTGGATGCTATGAAAAAACAGAAACCTTTTACAGACCTGAAGAGTATCCCTTCCAAGCTCGTTAAGTCTGGAATCTTGAAAGGTGGCAAAGAAACACTGAACATTCGGACTAAAAATGGCAAGGGTCATAAAAGCAAAGCAGTTAAAGGCAGATCAGAAGTCCCGAACATCAAAGAATCTAAAAGCCCTGCACAACCTGACAAGGTGACTGGGAATGGTGGGATTCCTAAGACTCAAGATGTGGACTTACCTTCTTCCAGTCTGCATGCAGAAGACGAAGACAGTTCTGTGGACAGCGATGATAGCATTGAGCAAGAGATCAGGAGATTTCTAGCTGAAAGAGCCAAGGAGTCTACACCTTTCACCGCAAACACCAAACAGGAGGAAGAGGCTGTAGACTCCTTGACTTCACTTCCAGAGTGTGATGTTAACCCAGAACGTCAGAAGATCCTAATTGAAACTCCAGTTTCTGCTTCAGCATCAACCTCTAGTAGACTCTTCAAAAGTGAAACACAAGCGGAATCCATAGGCACACCTGCAAGATCCGCGGATGCACCTGCAGAACTCAACAAGGGACCAGTCTTGACACCCGGCAGCTCTTGCATTATGGGTTGTAGGAGGACCGAAAGTCAAAAACTTGAGATCTCGACCCCAAGAGATCCAAAGAACGGCAGCTCTCAGACAGATAAGGACACTCCGACAAGTCATACCATCAAACCCAACTCCTTCACTACTCCCTCTGTGAGCTCAGAGATGCCCCAATCATTGGGTCATCAACACCAGAACTTATTCCTGATGAGACCCGTTAACAGCGGTATGAGCGACGTCAAGGTACTTTCTGCGGCAGATGGTAATGACCCTGCCGTCAGCCACCAGAGGTTACCTTCAGCCACTAGGATACCTTTGAAGGATGTCATTAGTTCTCTTTGTCCCTCACCTATCACAAAACCTCAAATTAGTTCCTGTGCTGTCACCACAGGTGACCTCTTGACCTCGGCGCCCCCTGGGGGCAGGACAGAGGGACTTTACTTGCATAACCGCCTTAAAAGGGACCGACACCTCTCCGATAGACCACACTTATCCCCTGCCACCTCACACCTGTGCCAGCCCTCACCTGTACTGCACCCCAACCAGGGCGGCAGTGTAATCCAGGTACAACGGGACCAGGCTGCTTTCCCAACGCCCTTAGCAAGGACAAACCACCTGCAGGTCAGCCAGATAGAGCCGACTGAGTCCACTGCATGTTTAGGAGTGAGACAAAGGGAGGGAGGAAGTGTTAGCAAGGAAGAGAAAGAGCAGGAAGATGAGGAAGAGAAATGTGTTGATGAGACAGATGTAGAGTCAGATGAGGAAAGGAAAGATCAGAAGACAAAAGACAGGAAGACTCAGCCCCATAATCAGTGAGTACCTACCTGTCCTCTCTCCAAACACGCACATATATCAGTTGAGGGAACATGGTTGCCAAATCCCAGTACATATCCATGCTCTAAGATGTAAGATACGAAAGACTTCAACAAATTGTTGTCGTCTTTAATTAGAAAGAGTTAATGAGTGTTTTGGTCATTGGTTTGGGGGGATCTCTGGATCCAAGTCTGTGAATCGCAAGTATTTTGCTAGATTCCCAACCATACAGCCGAAATTTTCCTTCGGCTTTAAGCATTAGTTGTTTTATTTTAGCATTAGCCTGACAGACTGCGGCGTCTAGTCCATGTAGGACTATTTGAGTGTACCACATCCTTTTTTGTATGTTTGTACATTTATAAATATATTTAAAAGCAGACATGATGTCATGAAGAGAGATTAAACTTTGTTTTTTTTTATTGTTTTTGTTTTGTATTTTCTCTGCAGCAGCTGCAGCATTTCTGAATGAATCATGCTTTACAAACTTTGCTTTTTGAGAAATTCTTATTTGAGACTATGAAAAGTAAAAAACGAAGGTTTATGAAAAGATGGCAATATCATTGGTGAGTTTACATGTTAAATGGTTTCCAGGTTTAAATATTTAGCCTATCCATAAGGAAATCGTTTTTTTTTTTCTGCAAAAACTTCTACAAGATAAACACCAACATGCAAATTGCGTCTTTAAGTACTAAACTGTATGTTTGCATCAATGCATAATGGTTTAACATAATCAACATAATTCAAGATCCTTGACCTCTGAGAGGACGGGCTGAGTCCCCTTTCAGTAACATTAAAATAGTCCCTGAGGTTTCTAAATGAGGAAAATCTCATCAGCACAACACTGAATGACTCATTTGGGCCTCATTTGTGAAACTAAAGCAGAATGATTTTCCATTAAAATAGTTCCCAAAGCCCTTCTTGTATAAATTGGTCCATTCAGTTCAAAGTAACAGTCTACACAAGAACAGTTTGTTGAACAACTTATAAAGAAATGTGTTCTGCTTGTTTTATAAATGAAACCCTTTAAGTTTACATATGTATATAAAATGTGTATGAAAAATGGCCAATTACTTGGTATTCAAATTTTACAGCTAAACGGCAGTAGCAGTAATCGTAACCCTTACGCTTTTTTAAAATCTTCTAAATAACTTGCCCTCAACAAGCATGTTTTTTTTCACAATGTTCCCCTTTAACACATTTTTATGTACTTAGTTGAGAATTTTTTATATCCGTGTCATAACCAGTTAATTTTTGTACCACTGGACAACATTCAAAGATTTATATCAGACTGCTAATTAAAAGGAGGAAACTCTCTCTCTCTCTCTCTCTCTCAGTGTCTCAAAATTCAGTTATCTTTCTCTTTTAGCACAAATTTGCTTCCTTCTCTCAAAAGTCACACCGCTCTCTCTCTCTCATCCCTCTCTCTGCACCTGTTTCTTAGTTCCTGTTTCTGTTGCTTATTATATGTAGGTGTTTCCTATATGAAAAGAATGTTATTTATTTTTGTTTATAGAAGAGAAGAAAGTAAAGACTCATGCTGACTATGCTGGGCATTGCCAGTTTTCATAGATATTTTGCAAAAAAACTTAAAAAATGATTTTGGAGTCCCCTGCTCTGCACAGAGAAACGAAATGCAAACTGTATCTCTGAAGATGTATAATAAAAATTGACTGAGACACAAGTCTGTATGGTTCTTATACTTTGTGTGTGTGTGTGTGTGTGTGTGTGTTTCTAATCAGTATCTTACAAAGCTTCCTCTGTGTTGTGTCTATATAAAAAGTAGCTTCCTTCCTCACAAATGTCTAAATTGAAGCTAATGCCAGTTTGTTTCCTTGCATCACATGTAACTAAATGACAGCTATTCAAAATATTTAATTTTATATAGTTTTGTCCTTATGAATGTTCATATTTTTAATTAGACACTCATCAGGACACGAAAAAAGAATGGCCTGTTGATTTTTCATCACAAAAGAAGATTAGAGGATATCTTTATGCTGTAATGTGATGCATAAATTATGTAATTATTATTTGTCATTGAATATTTTGTTACATTGCTGTGTCCACATGCTATGTCTGTGACCAATTAAACTCTGTTGAAGTTGTTCATGCATGATACATCAGACAAGTACAAGAAGCAGGAGTTTTTACGTTTTTAAAAAGTTTGCATGTTTCTATAAGTTTTGATGTTTATATTTTACTTAAAGAATGTAAAATTATAGATTTGTTGCTTCAATCCTGCAAAGCTAAATTTCCAGTGAACACTTTGTAATAATAATAATTATAACAAAAACATTGTTTTAGATGCCAAATGTATGAATGTATACAATTTGTGTTTATAATATCAGCAATCAGATTGGTATTTGCAGCTCACAGATGCAGAGGCTGACTGTGTGTATGAATGTGTAAATCTGGTTCTTTTGTTCGCTCCAGGTCTTTGTCCACCTCTATAGATCCAGGGTTCTTGTTAAGTCCATATATTGCCCTGGACACAGAGGAGAGAAGTCTGAAATTCCAAACCAGACGCCTTCGTATTCAAAAGCAGCTAGAGGTACATAAAAAAAACTATTAAAAATTAATGCATTTACTTGCACACACACACTTATGTAACACAGATTTGACCCACCTAGTATTTGTGAGCGAATATATAGCCTATCTGATGTTTGAGTTTTGGATTGTGTGCCAAAACGTGTGTGTGTGTGTGTGTTGTAGGAAAGCAAAACAGTTAAACGAAGGCTGCAGTTTGTGATCAATTTGACCAGGTAAATACACTTGCACAGATAACACAGGGCATAATGCATTCTGCTCACTTTGATATAAAACGACGGCAGTTTATAAAGGTTAATATTAAGCGACGTATTTAGATTATTTATGGTTATTAAGCATTAGTGGATCTTGTCCATGATGTTTCGTTTTATTACAGGTAAACTGAAGCCGCTGGAAAATATGAGGTTCACGTGTTCAGAATACATGTATAGTTCAGTATATTTAATATTTATGTTGTTATTGTTTATATTTAGTTTTTACTTGTCTCTCTGTTTCAGTTTCTCATTTTATAAAGAGTTCTTTATTCCCGTTGTTTAAATTGTTCATTGTAGTCAATTTGACACCGGTTCCATCAATAAAGTTTTTATTTGTTTCAAATCACTGGGGCCATTGTGGAATTTTGTAGTTTGTGTGGTGTGCAATGCAACGGTTTTATCAGTCCAAAGCACTGTATGGAACACCATTACCCACAATCCTGCACTCTTCCTTACGCTCAGTGGGCGGAGCTCGAACGGAAACATGGCAGCGGGCGTCTTACCTAGAGGTGAAATAAAACGTGTTTGTATTTAATGTTAATGCACTTAAGGTATATTTTATTATGTAAAGCATATTGTAGTAACAGTAACCAACATTAAAATATAACGTCTTCCTTGTGATTTGCAATGGCATAAAACATTATGTGTCTGTCGAGTATTTATAGTGACTTTCTAAGCAGTTTTGCAACATATATGTATGATTTAATGAATGAATGAATATGATCGGTTTCAGTAAGGCAGGTTCTCCGGAGCCCTCGGTTGGTCTCTGCTGTGTTCTCATGTCACGGACAGACATTCAGCTCCGCTGCAGCAGCGCCAGACACCGGTGAGACTGTCAGAGATCAAATGATGAAGAGATCATTACACGTGTGTAATAAAACTAGAGATATTATCTGTAAGTTTATACGGTACTGAAAAAGCAATTATACATTGGGGCCACAGGGGAGTGTCAGGGGTCCCTGAGAAATGTTTAGAGAGAAAAAAAGAAGTAAAAATATATATATATAAAACGATTTATTAAAATTAATGTAAATAATGTTTAAAAAAAATAACTAGTAATTAATGCATAAAACATTGCAGTATTAAAGTGAATAAAGACGTTATTTTTGGAAATAAAATACATTAAAATCTTAATGTTTTCCAACACAAAATCTGTCAGCAATCAGTGTTTGATATCCACTTGTTCTTTAACTGTGTTCATATAAATTAATACAGATATTTCATAAAGAATCAGCTTGCTTATATAATTATTATTCTCTTTTAATTTGGAATGTAGACTTTAATGTAAATATGTGCTGTTATATATATATATATATATATATATATATATATGTGTGTGTGTGTGTGTGTGTGTGTGTGTGTGTGTGTGTGTGTGTGTGTGTGTGTGTGTGTGTTTTCAGTAAAGCACTGAAGATGATGTTGATTAAAAAAAAAAAACGTGGCTCTTATAAAGAATTTGTAACATATAATATTCATTCAAAGCTCATAATTATTTCTACGTTTGTGTTATATGTTCAGCTGCTACAGAGAAGATTCTGAACTTCCCACTCACTCAACCGGACTATTTCCACTTGTCTGAGCTCTTCACCATAAAGGACCTGTTTGAAGCCCGTGTCCATCTTGGACATAAGAAAGGCTGCAGGCATAGGTGGGTTATTGACAGTTCACCCTCTAAATTAAAATGTTGCCAGAATTTACTCACTCTCATGTATTTCCAAGCCTATGAGACTTTTCTCATCTTTGAAAAACAATGAAAGATATTTTTTAAAGAGAGCAAGCCAAAAAAGGTAATAAAGACATCCTAAAACAAATCAAGTTGATGTAAATAAAAGACACATTTCTCTAGGGTTCATTTTATGACACCCTTATAACCTTGTTGGATCATTTTAATGTTCGTTTACCTGGACTTTCAGAGGAGGAACAGAAATCTCTCCGGTTTTGTTAAAAAAAAAAAAAAAACATTTTAATTAATTTGTGTTTCAAAGATTAACCAAAATGATTATGGGTTTGGAACAACATGTGGGTAAGTATTACATTGAGTTTTTATATTTAATAATTGATTTATTTATATACATTTTATTTTTATTTTATATAATTTGTTACTGTGTGTATAATTGAAAAACTACATGGAATTTATGCAATTATGTAATTTTTTTATTTTTATATTTGTATTATATACATACATGAATATATACATTTATATATTATTTTATATTTCTGTTATTTACATATATAAACACACTTGCAAATTTTTTTTTCTATATATATATATATATTTGGTAACACTTTATTTTACGTTACAACGATTAGTTGCTTATTAGCATGCATATTACTATAATATATGTATTAGTGCTAATTAAGCACATATTAATGCGTTATTCTACATGACCTTATTTTACATGCCTAATCCTAGTGAATACCAAACTTAACAACTACCTTACTCACTATTAATATGCAGAAAATTAAGAATTTATTAATAGAAAAGTCAACAAGTGTTACCATATATTTATATATACATACACATACTTATACACACAAAAAGCATGCCAAATGTCACAGAATCTGAACGTTGTTTCTGAATGTCAATGTGTGTGTGTTTCTCTGTCCAGGCTGATGGAACCGTATTTGTTTGGTTCTCGTCTGGACACAGACATCATTGATCTGGAGCAGACAGCAGAGCACCTGCAGCGGGCGCTCAACTTCACGGCTCACGTGGCGTACCGCGGCGGCATCATCCTGTTCGTCAGCCGCAGGCGGCAGTTCGGTCACCTGATCGAGACGACGGCGCGGGAGTGCGGCGAATACGCTCACACACGCTACTGGAAGGGCGGCCTGCTCACCAACGCCTCCATCCAGTACAGCCCCGGCGTCCGGCTGCCGGACCTCATCCTTTTCTTCTCCACGCTCAATAACGTCTTCCAGCAGCACGTCGGCATCCGGGACGCGGCCAAAATGAATATTCCCACGATGGGGATTGTGGACTCTAACTGTAACCCCAGTCTCATCACGTACCCCGTGCCCGGCAACGATGACACTCCTGTTGCCATGGAGATGTACTGCCGGTTATTTAAAATGACCATTAACAGAGCAAAGGACAAGAGGAGACAGATGGAGCTTCTCAAGGGGATTTCAGCCTCAGTTTGAAGCAGGTCGACGAGCTTCAGCATCTCTGTCAGAGTCTGTGTGGATGTGGATGTGGATGGTGTCCTCGCAGAGAAAGTCCAGTAGAAATAGGAGTCCAAAAAGTAAAAATTAAGTTATATTAATGTAAGCCCATTTCAGCCACAGAATAAAAAATGTAAAAGCAACTTTTTATCTCACAATTTTGTTGTTTCTTTTGCTTCTCTCAGAATTGCAAGACTTCGACTTCAAAAAATTTGATTCTTATTTTATATCCTGCTTTTCAGAGTTTTATTCTCATAATAGTTCTTTTTTATATAAAAATGGTAAAAGCTACTTTTTTTAATCTAACTTCAGATTTTTCTTCTCAATTTACATTTATATCTCACAATTCCATTAGTTTTTTCTCTTTTTTTTCAGTTCTGAGAATATTTTCTCCGAATGGCAAGATAAAAAGTCAAAATTGTGAGAAAAAAAAGACTTAACTGAGATCTTTATAGTTTTTTCCCTCTCTCTCTCTCTCTCTCTCTCTCTCTGGCAGCAAGCATGTCTCATACAGAAATAAAGATGTCCAGCTTAATTTGAAAATGTAAAATCCAATGACTTCAAAACTGAATATTTATTGTTTTTATTATTATTATTATTATTATTATTAATTTCCATTGATTACCTGTAATGTGAACCCAATAAAGTTTCACAAATCCAAATGGGATGTTTTACTGTTTGTACTAATGTTCATATATATTCGTTTTCAAAATACTTTAAGAAGCGGTTTGTCTTTTAATAAGACATTTAGCATTTTTGTATGAAGTTTTAATGTGGCACCACTAGCAAGAGTCAACTGCACGTCAGTGATGTGATAGGTTTATATAACGTTACGTATTTAATGATTGTACTTGTGTTGCTTTATCAGCAAACGAACCCAAGTTGAACGAACCAGCGTAATAACGTACCTTCGCTATGATATACTTTCAGTAGGCTACTGCTAGCAGGTTTTTTTCTTTTGGTGAAAAGTTAAAATACACATTTTGAATTGTTAATCCAACATTTATCGTAACTGATATGTTTGAAACATTCATAAAACTCCCTTTATCTCACTTTTTTGGGGGGGCGGGACACAACCTTTAATTCGGTGCTCTGTTTGTAAATCCGCCTTTTATGCCTAGCGGTTTGCCCGTAGTTCTACTATATAAATATCTTTAGCCACTCCTCTTGACTGGATTTGTTCTTTATCATTTCTACGATGAAGGTGAGAACAACAACTATATATTTACATTTTATGAGTATTGAATTTAACCATGTAAACTACTCGGTGCATGCGATTAAATTATATACAATATAACGTTAAGTATCTTCCATCATGCCATATGTTACTCCTATAAGACCACCGTGGACTTATTTTAGAAGTACTTCTAGTAATTGCCGTTTGGCGTATAATCGTGGATGTATAATTAGTGATGAGTGGGTTAATCACAATAAATTAGATGGTCCCGATGTTACATAAGCAATCATAATAATACTGTGGTGATAACCTTCCAGCTTTTAAAAAGGCTGTCTGAAACCGCCCCACGTGCTTATGGAAGCAAACCAGTCGTTAGTTTAACAGCCAAAACGTTGCAGTGAAGTGCAAACAGCCCGAAATCTGCAATTCAAATATTAACAGTTTTAACAGAGTTGTCATGCTTTACTGCTGTGGTTTATTTTTATTCTTGGAAACCGCAGAGCCATAGGCAGTAAAAGAAAGGGTAGAGCTTACTTCGCATTTGACGCAGTAGCGTGCTCGTGTCAGTAGGGGGCGCAATATGTTTGACACTCACTGCTGTCAATCACAGTGGAAAGATCTGGAACCACGTTGAACCCACTCCAGTGAGGGCTCTCATTCACGGGTAAAAAAAGAAGAAATAAATATATAATTATGCTTTAATTCCGCTACAGATCCACAATGAAGAACCTTTTCTTCCTGTTTGGAACCCACCGTGATATTCTACCATCAGGTAATGATTTATCATCGACATTTAAAGCATAAATGGTGGGTCTCTGCTGAAGGACTATTATATTACACCTTAAAATAAGTTGAATGATAAGTTGCATTTAGTTCTTCTGCCAAATAAAAATCTTACTAAAAATACTTTTATTCATTAAGGATGCATTAAATTGATGAAAGTTAAATGATTTCTGAGGGATCATGTGACCCTGAAGACTGGAGCAATTATTCTGAAAATCAAAGTAATAAATTACATTTTAAAATGGATTCACATAGAAAATAGTTATTTAAAATTTATTTTCTTGTATGATTTTTTTTTTATTACTGTTTTTACTCTATTTTTTTTTTTTTTAAATGCAGCATTGGTGAACATACTGACCCCAAGCTTAGTTTTATAGAGATATGTGTGTGTGTGTGTGTGTGTTTGTTTTAAAAAGTATTCTACAAGTATTCTACATAATCCTGCAATATCATAAAACTGCATAAAAATTGTATACAAATCAGAAAAATGATTTTGATTTAAGTCTAGCTTGACCTGTCACTTCATGTTCCCATCATGTGTGCAGTCTTGTGTAAAGGTGTGTGTTTGTGTGTTCTGGGTTTTGCCCCATGAGACGTAGCTGTGGCAGTGATGCCACTGTTGTGCTAAATGTGGGCAGAAAGAAACTGGCTTGCGATCGACCCTGCTGTCCTGTTTGGTGGACCGGGGGCTTGGAACGAGGCCGGATAACTCAACCCAGACCTCTGTGTGTGTGTGTGTGTGTTAGTGCCCGTGTCAGTCTCTGAAACCCTTTCCAAATGCTCCATTATTCCCCATCAGTGTTTCTTTGTTGTTGGGTATTGTAGATTCTAACGCGTTTTTGTAACTATGTGACTCATGAATCCAAAACAGACACAAGAAATTGATGAAATGGAGCTGCACTTCACTTGGTTGTGTCAAAGAGACTTAAAACAGTACAACTCTGAACAGAGGTCAAAGGTCGACTCTACAGGAAGCTGGAGTAGTAAGTAAAACACACAAGCACACACACTTGTTGCTCCTCGAGGCGTTGCAGCACAGCTGAATGTGCTGTGTCTGTGTCATGAGGAAGCAAAGAGCAGCAGGGCGCTAGAAACTACACTTTGTACCCATAATTCCACAGTGCAAAGAATGAATGACAGCCCCTACAAACCAACAATAAAACAAAGCATAAATGTGACCCTGGACAAAACCAGTCATAAGTCACTGGGGTATATTTGTAGCAATAGCCAAAAATACATTTTTGGGTCAAAATTAAGAACTTCATTTGGACAACTTGCAAAGGCAATTTTTTTTTTTTTCTTTTTGTACCCTCGGATTCCAGATTTCTAAAGAGTTGTATCTCGGCCAAATCTTCGTCCTATTGTCCTAACAAACCACACATCAATGGAAAGCTTTGTTTATTCAGCAAAAATTGGCCCTTATGACTGATTTTGTGGTCTAGTTTTACAAATATCATCCATTCTACAAAGACTTATTATTGGGAAATATGATCACTGATATTTATATGCATTTAATGCAAGTCTGTTATGACGTACTAATTTATTTATTTGAAACATTATACAAAAAACCTTCTACTTTTGGCCAAATTAATATCAGCAAAGCACCCAGTTGCATCATTTTACTTAGTTTGGGTCTGAATAAAATAGTTTTTCATTAGTATGAACTCTATATTCTCACTATATAATACTATATGAGCATGAGAACCATCAAGTATGATTTTCAACTAATATTTTATTTATTTTTTTTCCCTAAAGGTATAAACAACAATAAAATTGGCCTAATATTTAATATGTCAGACTGTACAGGGTTAAATGGGGTCACATTATTATTTTTTTTTTTTTTTTTCAGATTTCCTCTAAAATCTGTGCAGAAAAAAATGTGTAGATCTCACCTTCCAATGAAACCACATGCTTTGTGTCAAGTGCATTGTGATTATTTTTACTTTCTAAAAAATGGAGCATTGCTTTCATCTTTATTTGTCTTTAATTTCAGGAATGTGACAAACCACCTGGATTAAGTCTCCAACATTTACACCTGCTGTGTGTTACATGCCTGTGTCTGCAGTTGTCGATCTCCACCTGCTTTTGGAACAGCTGAATAAGATCTGATCATCACCCACATTAGTGCATTACATTTGTATTGTTTAATATAGAGCAACAAAATGTACTTTTTTTTTTTTTTTTTTTAATCATTTATCTATTTCTTTTAAAGGTCATATCAACTATTCATCATCACAAAATAAACCCTCTGGAGTTTTGTTGCCATTTTTTTAAATTGTTGTTTTTATATGATTTATAAAGTACACTATGCTTATAATGTAGTGTTTAATTATAGCATATTTTTAGCATTAAATTAATAAATAAAACAACAGTTTGTTTCAGGTTTATTAGCATGAGAATTTACATGTTTCGTTTCTGGTGGTAACGTGTCCTTTTAAAGGTGAGGTGGTTTTGTGAGGCCTCCCTGGACTAATATATTCTGATTCCTTGTTTATTTCTAAAGGTTGAGTAAAAGGATACGTGCTGTTGTGTTTGTCCTTCAAACAAGTGCTGTACTTTGTGTACCTGTGCTTGCCAAAAAAAGGAGGAAAAAACACCCCATAAACACAATTTAAGTTTCAAACATTTACTCATGAATAATATCTGAACAAATTGATGGAGGTAAAATAAACTAGTATTTAGGAGCCTTAATAAGTCCCCATGCTAATTGTGCTGGCCTCCTTGGAGTCGCAAAATAAATACTTAATTGTACATAAAATCACTTCATTCATAACAATGTTAAACTGTACTAAAGCCTAGTGCACACTAGAAGACAAAATCTCGTCCTCCGTGTCTCATGTCTGCAAAATCAATACAAAATCACAAATATGTCCATGGATCTATGCAGGAACAAAATTTCAGGATCATTCCCACAAAGACAAAGAAGAGAATGATCTTAAAGTGAAGATAGGAAACAGGTTTTTAAATGTTTACTTGGACCTTCTTGTTGGTTATCCGTGGAATGTGCCAGTTGTTTAGTATTACTGAAGTGTGATTTGAGTGCCTACTGTGAATCGAGGAGATGTTTCCATTATGCACACACAATTTCAGGTTTATATGCAGGTGTGTTTTTATAGTCCATTGCACATCACCGTGGCCCTTGATTCCTCTAATGTTGTTTACAGTGACACCATAATTCCATTTCATCTAGGTTTTAATGTTAACAGTAATCTTGTTCCGAACACATTCAGACATAAACACACAAGCCCTGAGAAACACAGTAAGTAATTTCACAGTTCAAGTACAAATCCCATCACAAACTCTCCAGACCGCTCAAAAAAGCAGTATCCTTCCTGTGGAAACTACAATATGAGAGGAACATCCTCCCAAAACAAGCGCACATACAATCACAACATACATCCTGTAAAACGTCATAATATATAACCTTCACTCATTTCTATTTCGTGAATTTTAGTGTAGACTTCCTGGTTGTGTGTGGTTGAGTCCCAACGTTTCCTGGCATCAAAGGAAGGGTGCTTCTAAACATTGCTAAAGATCCGTATTCTTCTGAGCTGAAAGTCAAAAGGGGTGTGGCTATAGTTTATCCTTCAAGAAGCAACTCAGAG